>NC_140966.1:58909676-59082176 GCF_056783735.1 Eptatretus burgeri
TGATCTACAATGCCGTTTTTACCTTTTTGTGTCTGAGCACCATGTCCGGATGCAATGCTTTGTTTGCAATGTTCACACATGACGGGATCATCTTGTCACACGTGAGCATCACTTGTTCATTTTTGAGGATTGGTTCTGGTTTGTGTTTCCATGATTGTTCTGGGACCAGGTTGTTGAAATGTTAACAGATTTGCCAGTGGATTACTCTGCATATGCTGTCATGTCTCTCTGTGTACAGCTGTTCCGACATGAGCTTTTTACATCCCGAAAGGAGGTGGCTGCAACTTTCTGTTTCTTCCCAACAAAACCTGCATTTGTCCGATTGGCTCAATCCCACCATTTTTTTTTTTAAGGCATTCGTGTAATGTCCTTGGTCTTGGGTACTGATGACGACTCGTTCTCCATCCCAACTAATTTGATCCCTTCTCAGTCATTCCAATGAACTGTTCTTGTTGATCCCTGTCCTGTCAAGCTACTTTTTTTTTTAATCTTCCTGCTCTTTTGTCATTCTCCCATTTGTCGGAGTATATCTGCTGATATATATATATATATATATATATATATATATATATATATATATATATATATATATTTTTGTAGTTTTCCTTTTTTCTTTTCAATCATTGGGGCTATGTTTGTTTCTGTTTCGTTTTCCTGTGTAGTAGCCATAATTTGCATCTCTGTCTTTGGAAGTTTGTTGCTAAATGGATTGAGGATCCCTTTTCTGCTGTGTTGTGTTTTTTGCTTGTGTTCAAATCTCATCCGAGAGTCTGTTGAGCTCTTTACATACTCCGCTCGTCCGACACATGATATTCTGTGCACTTGATTAAGCTCCATCTAACCATCTCCTCCTTCTCACCTCGGTAAGTACAACCTCATTATTCAGTGGTTTTTGTGGAATATCTTGTGAATAGTTTGAAGTTTCCTTGTTTTGGAATCTAAATTGTTGATCTCCAATTGTGGCCAGTTTATAATTGCACAGCTATTTTTGGAATACCGGCACTGCAAGTTGGTTTATAGCTTTGGTTTTGTTTCACGGGGAGAGGGATGACTTCAGAATTAGTCTTATTCATCATAAGTACTCTTTACTGATTGTTTTATGCATTTTTTTTGTTGTTCCTGGGGGCCTTCTTTTATTCCGAAGTATTTGAAGATGCTTCGTTTTCTAGTTCCTGTATTGTTGTGCTTTCATCGATTGAGATATTGTCTGTTCTTTTTGTTTTTCCTTGTATAAATGTGCACTTCGCACATTTGTCAAGACCAAACTCCATTCAGTTGTCCTCAGAATACTGCTTTACTAGTTTCAGTTGATTTCTTATCATTTGTGGCAAAGAGCTTTAGATCATCCATGTACATACAGTAGGTATGTTACCTTTGTTTCTTTAGTCATTTTTCTGTTAGATATCAGATTGTATCCATGCCCTTGTTCATTGATGAGGTTACTCAGTGGTCCAATGGGTCCTGGATGTGTCAACTGTATGTCATCAGTGGTTTAACTTAAAAATTATGCTCCCTACTTATCGAAGGAGTTTTAAAGTGCAACTCACTTGGTCAACCAACAAGGCAAACATGAAGACCAAGGAGCTTTCCAAAGAAATCAGACATAAAGTGGTGGAGAAGCACCGTTCAGGAGAGGATTAGAAGAAGATTTCAAAGTCACTCGTTATCCCTTTGAGTATGGAGTAATCCATCATTAAGAAGTGGAAGATGTATTATATCACCCAGATCAGGTCACCTATCCAAACTCCGCAGCCGAGCAAGCAGGAAACTGGTTTGGGATGTCACCGTAAATCCAACAATGACTTTGAAAGATCTGTAAAGCTCTACATCTGAGATGGGGTCAGTGTTCATCAATCAACAATATCCCATTCCCTTCACAAAGGTGGCCTCTATGGAGAGGTGGCACGGAGGAACCCATTACTGAAGAAGACGCAACTAAAAGCTCGTGTGGAGTTTGCAAAAAAGCATCTTTTTGACACTGCAGGCATGTAGACAAGTTTTGTGGTCATAAGAGACAAAAAAAATGAACTTTTTGGTCTTATAGCGTTAAATCTGGTGCAACTCTAACACTGCGCACCACCCAGTCAACATCATCCCTTCTGTCATGCATGGTGTGGCAGCGTCATGTAATGAAGCTGCTTTTCATCAGCAGGGACTAGTAAGCTTGTCAGGATAGAAGGGACAATGGACAGTGCAAAGTGCAAGAGAATCCTTGATGAAAACCTACTTGCAGACTAGTATCAGAGAGTGGTACAAGAGGTTTAAGGAGACTGGAAGTTGTCAAACAGAAAAGTACAGGTCGACCAAGCATAAGTGCAGCAGACATTGAACAGGTAAGTGAATCATTTTAACAAAGTCCCAGAAAATCAATCTGACACATCCAGAGAACTGGGACTATCAACTACCACTACACACAAGAATTTGCATAAAAGACGAAAGATTTATGCCGATAAGGTGCTGATTCTACAGGAACTCAAACCAAATGACGGCCCAAATATAAGGCGTTTGCCTTGGAAATATTCTCAGTTGCATAGACGATGATGAAGATTACCTGAAAAAGGTCATGTTCACAGATGAAGCTTGCTTTCATCTGGGTCAACCAGTCAATCTGGGTCAAGGTCAACCATCTGGGTCAATTTCATTTCCCTTTTCTGGGAAGGTCAACCGGCGAAAAATGAGGATCTTGGGCTCTGAAAACCCCCACGTGATCATTGAACACATACGTGACAGTCCAAAGGTCAATGTGTGGTGTGGCCTTCTTCATGACCACTTGGTGGGTCCGTTTTTCTTCATGGAGGATACAGTGACCTCAACAATTTACATGAACATGTTGGAAGGATTCACCTTCCCACAGATTGAAGACCTGCAACCCGATATCATTTTTCAACAGGACGGTGCTCCTCCTCATTGGGCCTTGTCATTCGAGCCGTCCTGAATGAAAAATTTCCAGACCACTCAGCCTTCTCCCAAACATCAGCAAGATTATGGAATCCATCATCGCTTCAGACATTAAATCCATCCTCTTCTCTAATGGCTCGATTTCTGATCATTGATTCGGATTCAGACTCGGTCACTCCACCCTGGATATGCTGCAGCTGCTCTCCCAACAATGGATGGAGGTCCTCAATGCCAGACATGAAATCAGAGCCATCTCCCAAGACATATTGCATGCCTTCAATATGGTCTGGCACCCTGCTCTGCTCACCAAACTCTCTTCCTCTGGTATCCAAGGACATCTCCACTCATGGCTCGCAACCTTCCTCTCCTATCACTGCCAATGTGTGATCCTTCGTGGAGTTCTCTCATTCCCTCTTCCTGTCCAGTATGGAGTTCCTCAAGGCAATGTTCTGAGCCCTGTTCTTTTTCTGATTCTCATCAATGATCTTTCTGACTCTGGAAAATCCTCTTTATCTCTGTGCTGATGACTCCACCCTCTCATTGAGGTTTTCCAGTTGCCAATTGAAATTCATCCTATCATCCCTCAGGTCAGCAAGCAGCAGCCTTTTCACCCTCTGCAGATCTGGATATAATCACAAACTGGTCCAACATGTGGAACATGTCTTCCAATCCTGACAAATCTCACACTCTCACTGTGTCTGTCTGAAAGGACCATCTGGAAAACATCCCCCCTCCCCCATCTACTTTCTCAACAATCCTCTTGAAAAAGTCCTTTCATTCAAGTTTATGGGTCTCACGATCTGCCATGATCTTTCCTGGAAAGCTTCCAAGCTGGCCTCCAAAGCCAGTCGCCATCTGGGCATCCTCCATCGTGTGAAGTCCTTCCTTGGTATGCATGAGGTCTTGACCATGTACAAAGCTTTCATCCACAGCCTGATGGAGTATTGCTCTTCCTTCTGGGCTGGTGCCGCCACCTCTCACCTTTCTTGGCCTCACGCTGTGGAAACCAAGGCATTTAGGATCATTGGTATCTCCCGCAATGAGGCTGAGTCTTTGGGTCTCTCACTCTCCCATGGCAGGCAGGTCGGTGGTCTCTCTGTCTTCTTCCATATCCTCTCCGGTCTCGCCCCTCCCCCCCCCCGGTGCTCTATCTGAGACACATCCCCTCCACATTTCCACAGGGCACTGAAGGTCCTCCAGCAACCTCCTACTGGTAAAACCACCAAAATCAAGAATCACTGCTCACGTTCACTCTTTCATTCCTCTTTTTTTTCACGCCTTTGGAACAAACTCCCACACTCTTTTCAATCCCACCCTTCCTTCCAGGTCTTCAAAAACAGCTGTTCATCACCACTTCTTATCTTCCTCCATCCAAAATAAAACCACGATCGTTTCTACCCCTGCTAATTAAATCCACCCAAAACCCACCTCCTTCAAATTCCCTGCTTTCCCTCCTGAAAATCCCTGTAAGGACCTGAAAGTCCCTGTCGTGCCCATCATGTTTGCCCTGTGTACCCCACCTCATCCCCATCCCTCTCCCTTCCACAGATCTCCTGATGTCTCTGTTCCACAGTTTTTTCCTTCCCTCTCTCGCCCCGCTTGCCTCCTGTTCCCCTTGTTATGCGTTTCTGTGTGTTAGCTCTCATGTGAGCCTCGACAGTGGAAACAAACAAAAAACAACCTTTTAATATATCGAGAGATATATATATATATATATATATATATTGTTACAGATTCGCGCCCGCCGGCGTGCTGACGGCCACGTAACTCGAATCGCGGCACGTCGCCCACCGGACGGACAATCCAGTCGTGACCCTCTCGGACTAACGCCGGGAACCAGTCACGGGTGGACCTTTCGGTCTCACCGCGATCGAGCCAATCAGCCCCCGCGTGGGATAGGGTTGCTCGCCAAATTCGACCTACCTAAGTACCCACACGGAGGGTAGACCGGGCGATCGCACCTCGCCGCAGGTCGACTTCGGACACGGGCCACTTAAGCGACCCGTTCCGTACTATCGGGATAACCGAGCGGTGTTATCGTCGGCCTCGACGGTTCGATTAATTATCGGGCGTATTCAGCCCACTACCAACCCTTTACGTGAAGTAAGATGGGGATTCAATAGAGGAAAAGACGAAGCGAAGCGGGAGAACAGTTCAATAATAAAGCACATTTATTCGCGATGAACGGAAAGCACACATATTCAATTCCACCAAAAGCACATAGAAAAGGAAAAGAAACACAATGCAATTTTACACAAAAAGCAAATGCGACAATGCAGATCTAATACCGACTACGCGAGCACACGGCAACACTTATACAATTTTACTTCACAGACGGCGCCGACAACACATATCCAAAACCAAGAAAAAGAACACCCTCAAGGATGAGGCGGGCCTGAGGCCGAGACCGGGTCGGGCCTACCCGTCTGGTGATGAGACGCGGAGCGGCGATGGTGCCTCAACTCCGCGGGCCTCGCGGGCAGTGTCTGGTAGGGGGTGGGAAAGGGGCCCCCTTGGTCGCACTATCTCAGCGCGGGGGGAAACAGGAGGGGGTTGCTGATGCTCGGGGGAAAGGAGGATTTTTACTCTGCCTCGAGTCCCGCGACGAGCGTCTCCACCTCGGCCAGGTCGCGCCGTCGGCCTCCCTGGTGTGCAGCTCCCGGCACGACGCGAGCACCCCCTCGTCTGCCCTCGCCGCCTCTCCACAGCTCCGTCCTCTTCGCTCCGACTCCAACGCACACGACGACGACGACGACGACGACGACGACGACGACCAACTCCTTCTTGCTTCTTCTTCCCAACTCCACCGACTGCGAAGTCTTAACTCAGCTCTACTGACGAACGCGGCCGCTTATATCAGCCCCGTGGCTTCGCCTTTGACCCCCTGCCTTCGACCTTTCACCTCGCTCCCCATTGGCCCGAGAAAAAGTGGGCGTGAATGCATTTTGATCCATGAATTTGCATATAGCGACCGCCCTCCAACGCCCTGGAGGCGGGGCCAAATCGCCCCTCGCTCACCGATTGGACGGAACAAAAGTGGGCGTGTGTCGTTTTTGATCCGTTTTTGGAGCGGAAAATCCGTGGTTTTGTACACGCTGTTCGGCGCGCGCCCTGCACCAGTCCAACACCGGTACCCACAAGCGGCGCAAGAACGGTGGCGATGCGACGGTTGCGAGGTGTGACGTGAAGCGGCGCTGCGGTGGGTGTTTGATGTTGTGGTTGGTGGTGGTAACAATGGCGGTTGGTCCAAAATAAAGATAGTAAAAGAAAAACGGCTATCCTGAAGAGTCGCAGCATGCATAAATGACATGTATTCCCACTAGACAACGGGTTTGGGCCTAACTACACATATACTTACCGAGATATCTCACCTAAGGGACCTGAATGGTGGTTTGCGAATTTGGTAACCACAACAATATATATATGATCATATATATATATATATATATATGATCATGTATATATATATATATATATATATATATATATATATATATATATATATATATATATATATATATATATATATATATGATCATGTATATATATATATATATATATATATATATATATATATATATATATATATATATATATATATATATATATATATATATATATATATATGATCATGTATATATATATATATATATATATATATATATATATATATGATCATGTATATGTGTGTATGTGTGTGTGTATATATATATATATATATATATATATATATATATATATATATATATATATATATATATATATATATATATATATATATATATATATATATATATATATATATATATATATATGTATATATATATATATATATATATATATATATATATATATATATATATATATATATATGAGCCTGATGTTGGCGCAATGGTTAGGGCAGCGGCTTGGGATCCAAAAGGTCCTGAGTTCAATCCCCGTTGAGCCACTGAATTAATACACCAGGGGGTTCACTCAGCCTGTCATCCTTCCGAGGTCGGCGAAATGAGTACCAGTGTACTGGGCCGGTGTATACCCCGGTTAAAATAGGTGTACCATATCCCTGTGTCGTAAGAGGTGACCAGGGTTGCGTCAGGAAGGACATCCGGCGTAAAACATGTGCCAAATCACTATGCGGATCATACGGATGATCCGCTGTGGCGACCCCGAACGGGACCAGCCGAAAGAAGAAGAAGAAGAAGATGATATATATATATATATATATATATATATATATATATATATATATATATATATATATATATATATATATATATGTAGAGGTGGACAACCGATTTTCTTACCGCAGCCTCTTCTCAGGCAGGTTGCGTCATTTTTCGATCCTCGTGGAGGATCTCTCGTCTTACTCACGTTGTTCTTGTGGCCTTTTTTGTTTCACAGCCTACAGTTTTCATCGAAACTTCCTGAAACTTAGCATATATATGTAAAAATACCCTTCACAGACAGTAACCATCTCTGATTTTGAAAATTCCTCTGAGAGAAAAAAAAGTTATGACGTCAAAATATCTCCACTAATGGAAATCGCCTAAAAAATTATCTCCGAAACTAGGCAAGCTTTTTGAATTCTGTTTGCGGGAATCGAACAGGGCATTAGCACAGATGAATTACCGCACATACGATACATCACTATGACATCATATCAATTTTTATGACGTCATTCCTATTTTTTTGACATTTTTTGTTTCACAACCCAGAGTTTTCATCGGATCTTCGTGAAACTTTCCATGTATATGCAGAAAGCCCACGCGCAGGCAGTAACCATCTCCGATTTTGGAAATTCTTCCGAGAAAAAAAGTTGACGTCATAATATCGCCGCTAATGGAAATCGCCTTTACCATTATCTCCGAAACTAGGCAAGCTGTTTGAATTTTGTTTGCGGGAATCAAGCCGGGCATTAGCACAGATAATTTATTGCAAACCTGATGCATCACAATGACGTCATATTCGTTTTTATGACGTCATCATTAAGAGGACGAGAATCTTAGCTCATTTGTGCTTGTTTTGTTCCATCAAGCAGCTAAGAGTGAGATCTCTCAGCAAGGCCATGGGTAATAGAGAAAAGCTCCATCAGAACTTCAGCATTCAAGGTTACCACAAAGCTCACACAGAAACGTCCAAAAAGTCCTTTTACAGCTCGTTCTAATATGTAACGAAAAGGGTCGTTACATAACGGCTCAGTAAACACCCCCAACCCCGTGTTAAAACTCAATAAAGTGAGTGCAAACAACCGCCCCTCACCCCTCGCCCCACTTCAAACCCCAAACCACATGCGTTTGGTGCGCAATTTTTGAAATGTCCCATTAGATAAGACATCGTTAAGAGGTCGGAGATATCGATAATATTATAAGAAATGAAACATATCTCACCTGTGATTGAATCTTTCTGTGACAAGTAACCAGAAACCATTTGGAAAATCGAAAAAATAATGGTTGCCAAGGTTACCGGCTTCACCCGCTGCGATATCTCGTCACTGAATTTTTACATTGAATTCCGTTTCTACCAATAATACACACTCCAAAAAATATTCTCATTTGAGGTGAGACATCTACGATCAAAAAAAAAAATCAAATCACGACGTTAACTCGGTTCATTTAAACTACATGATGTACGTATATTTAAGGTGCATATTTGTTGAAGTTAGCTAAGATGGTAACGGTTTTTTTTGCAACACACTCTTCTTTCACCCATGAGAGCTATGTCATTAGATGAGCAATAAAATTACCTTTGAATCGATGTGTGGGTTCTGTTTGTACTATGTTCGGTTTTTGAATGATAAGCGCATTTGAGAGGTCACGTGACTCCTTGTTCTTGTTCACCGATCATGCCGATCATGGTCATGTCTTAATTAACAGTTATTGTTTTACATGACGTCTTCTTTGACGTCTCACCTCAAGTGAGTGTGTATTGGTAGAAAAGGGAATTCAGTGTAAATATTCAGTGTGCAGATATCACAGCAGGTGGAGCTGGTAACCTTGGCAACCTTATTCCATTCCACCAGCGAGGACATCCAATCCATGCTTGTTGTACCTCCGAAGTAGTACTTGGGAGTGAGGGTGATATTATGAAAGCTTGGCTGGGAAACTAATTTAGGCACGTTTTGGGCCTACCGCAAGATGGAAGATCATCAAAGTTCTTTCCATGCCAACCGACCATCTACACTGTAGAAGCACCATCTACAAAAGCAAAGTTATGGGAAGTATAGAGAGAGGGCAGGTTGGGGACTGAAGAAGCGATGTGTAGAGGGATAGGTGCCTGTAGATTCTACAGGCACCTATCGTTCTCCACATCGCTTCTTTGGCAATTGAGTATGTATAATGAGAATTGTGCAGAAGTACACCTGCTCGCAAGGCTGCCGGAGGCAGATTTGGGGGACATCATGTTCCAAGAAGTACGAGATCAGCATGATGATGGATGAGAACGTTTGCCCAGGTGCGATGGAAACATGGCCCCCCTCCTCGTGCAAGCGGAAGTGCTTCACAAGATCTCCATCGCGTACTGCAAAGACCACATATCATCAGTGTTGCAATTGTGCCTGGCAACTGGAAAACCTCAAACTGTGGGAACCCTCAAGCAGCTCCCAACATCTGCATTACAATACCATGTTCACTTTTGAAAAGTTAGTCTGTATTGTGGTTAATATCATTCGGATTGCAGATTGGATCAGATCAGGTCGTGAACCATGCTCTATCGTTTACGCGGAGCATCGGTGCTGCCGAAGAAGTCATTATGGCTGGGGTTACAATCCTGGTGAGGTCACCACTTCGACACAGGAGGTTGGGGCAGGAATTTGCAATTTGCTCAGGGTGCTGGCGATAGCTCGCCTACTCTTCACAAAGGATACCGGTGGGACCTGTCATGTCTACCAACTCATGCCAGCAGATGGAATACCCAGTTCAATGTCCATCCGAGGGACGGCACACACATTGATGAATCGTCCTGCCTGTGAAACACCAGTTGATAAGCAGGGTTTAGATTCAAACCCAGGCTAGACAGCTTAGAGGCGAGTGCCATCCTACCAACCATTGCCAATTAAGGTGCTTTAAAATATCAGAAAGTCCCCCCAAAAATACCAAAGTTTTCCGATTCTTGCTTTGCATTGACATTCTCCAAAAAGTCCACCTGGCACGGTCTGATTGGGATTACAAAACGTCACAAGGTGGATCTTTCAAATGACATACTTTCATTTCCCAAAACTAAATTAACCTGCAAGTGTCAAAGGAGGCTATGTGATGGCTATGTACATTATAGTACAAATTTATTTTACGATGTAACATGGCGTTGACATTTATTATCTCACACACGCGAAGCAAAAAGTGTGGTGAAACAATTGGTTCACTTTATCTCTCTGTCTGTCTGTCCACAAATGATGGAGGAACAAATTAGTTTCAATTGAATGTTACATTTTGAACACGAATCGGAACATGAATCGGAAAACGAACCTGCCATTTTACAGCACGTTCGCTCTGAAATCATCCTGATCGTGCATGCACAGAGAGGAGTGAGATTTTTTTATACATTTTTTATTTTTTTACTCTGTTTGCCTGTCTGGCAGTCAAAATTTAAAATCATTCCAAACAGGACACTTATTGTTTTTCAGGATGTCATGAAGGACACAAACAACAGGCACAAATAACTCATGTAACCTGTTAAATGAGAGGGTGTAAAAGATCAACGGCCGTAAACTTCTGAAAAACTTTTTTCTATGACCTTTACAATGAGAAAAATAGGGGAGGAGAGAGAGGGGTAGAGGAGCTAGGAGGTAGGGTGACTGAGGAGGGGTGGGGGAGTTGGGAGGGTGGGGGAAGGGAAGGCAGCGTGAAGGGAGGGGAGAGAAGTGAGAGGAGTTGAGGGAAAGGCAGTGTGAGGGGAGGGTCTGTCCAGACATAACCACCGTTTGTACACGTCCAGATATAACCACCATCCAGACACCTATAGAGATAACCACCATCCGGGCATAACCACTGTCCAGATATGTACGGAGATAACCATCATAGAGATACGTGCGGAGATGACCATCCTCCGGATATGTGCAGAGATAACCACCATACAGGCATAACCACCGTCCAGATATGTTCAGAGACAGAGAGAGACAGAGACAGAGACAGAGACAGAGACAGAGACAGAGACAGAGACAGAGACAGAGACAGAGACAGAGACAGAGACAGAGACAGAGACAGAGACAGAGACAGAGACAGAGACACAGACAGAGAGAGAGACAGAGACAGAGAGAGAGAGAGAGAGAGAGAGAGAGAGAGAGAGAGAGAGAGAGAGAGAGAGAGAGAGAGAGATGGGAAGATGCTGCACTGTGTTAGGAGGGGGTGCAGCAAGTATGGCACAAAGGAAAAGAGAGAGAGGCAAGGGGGTAGTGGGGGTAGGGGAGTTAGCAGAGAATATGTAATGCTTTATGAACAACACACACAATTGTTGTGCGACAGGTGGAAAAAAATTGGGCTCTGTAATTGAGAAAACACGTTAATACGGCGAACGGCTCGAAAACTGGGTGTTATCAAATGTATTTTCCTTTGAAACTCACAAAGAGAAACTATATAACCTTTGGTAAAGCACTGTACCAAGTCATATAAAATAACCAATTGCTATAATAACAGTCACAAGGACGAAGGAAAACATGATTGCTCATATGCTGCTCAGATTTAAAATGAAAACCTCCAAGTTAAGGGATGTAACTTTGCCACCATGGTGCCCCCGAAACCAAGCATGCAGGCACACACACACACCCGTGGAGAGTCCCTAGAGTACAGATTCAAATATACCCATATATGCAGCTCTACCTTGTAGAAACTTCCGAGTTCCGACTGTACATCTCAATTGGGACATGAACTGTACCGCCGTCCACTGTAGGGAACTTGGCAAACGGCTTAAGCACTCAAGCAAGCACTCAAATTAAATGGTTGGCAAGTGATAGCTATGTCCAAATTCGACAAATTAACACCTGTTTTAGTGTCGGAACTGCTGTTAAAGGCCGTCACACCTTGACGATTTAGCCAGCGTATGCCGACGTATGAAAAATTTGTCTAAAACGCTGGCACACGTCGAATACGTTATGGGTAAGTTTTGTATACGTTAAGAGCACGCTGGCATACGTTGTAGTACGCTGGCATACGTCGTAGTACGCCGAGCTGTTAGACAAATTTTCCATGCTTGAAATTTTTCGACGTATGTCAGCGTATGACTCACATGTTCTGCATAACGCTAGCCATAAGTTGTAGGCACGTTACGCGATCGTTGACACATGTTAATTGTAAGTTACTCATAAGTCGAAACACGTCGAGGTAATGGTTAGCGTCAGTGTTCCAGACTCCCTGGTTTTTTTTTTTTTTTCTTCGGTATGACGGTGATGTTAACACTTCGATTTCTAGTGCGGTTATAATAGCGAATGCAGTGAGCTTCATACTTAACACGTGCACATGAGAGAATAGGAAACAACAACAACAACAACAACAACAACAACACAATACCCCTGGCTATTTGGAATCCCTGTCGTTAGCTATGACTTTTGCTTCCGGTTGTTTTTAAACGCTGTGTGGCGTATAAACACGATTGGGTTTTATTTCTATCTTGTGAATATTACTTAACGCGTGCACATGAGAGAATAGGAAACAACAACAACAACAACAACAACACAATACCCTGCCAATTGTAAATCCATGTTGTTAGCTATGACCCTTTTCCTTCCGTTTTTGTTTTGTTTCTGTTTTTTTTTTGTTTCCGGTTTTTGTCATGGGGAATGATGCATGCCGGGAGATAAAGGCATCGTCTGAGACTTGAAAGACCCAAATAATATCAGACATGGTGTATATTTCCTCCACTGATTTTAATAAAGATATCTCCCGCATCATCAAAAAATAATTTTTAATCGTGATTTGTGTTATTTGATCGCTGATTCCGAAGTACGCGGAAATTGCATATACAGTTGTGAACAAGTTGAAGGTAAAGTCAGAAGCGAATGTTAGAAGAATACTACGTTCGCTTCTAGGATTAATTTTTTTAGATGAGATCCTGTTCTCGGCGGTGTAGTTGTCATTGTGAAGGTAATGTTGGGGAATTTTTTTTTTCAGATGAGATCCTGTTCTAGGCAGTGTAGTTGTTGTTGTGAAGGTAATGTAGAGGTATAATGTTGAGGTAATATTTATTTTTGCAGATGAAATCCTGTTCTAGGCGGTGTAGTTGTTGTTGTGAAGGTAATGTTAAGGTAATATTTATTTTTGCAGATGAGATCCTGTTCTAGGCGGTGTAGTTGTCGTTGTGAAGGTAATGTTGAGGTAATATTTATTTTTGCAGATGAGATCCTGTTCTAGGCGGTGTAGTTGTCGTTGTGAAGGTAATGTTGAGGTAATATTTATTTTTGCAGATGAGATCCTGTTCTCGGCGGTGAAGTTGTTGTTGTGAAGGTAATGTAAAGGTAATATTTATTTTTGCAGATGAGATCCTGTTCTCGGCGGTGTAGTTGTTGTTGTGAAGGTAATGTTAAGGTAATATTTATTTTTCCATAGCAAAAAGACGGTTTAATTTGATATATTTAAGAAGCAAATGTAAGAAGAATTCTACGTTCACTTCTTGGCTTTGCCTATTCCATATTATAATATAATTAATAGGCTGCCGCTCAACGATTTAAATCATAACCGCACTAGAAATCGAAGTGTCAACATCACCGTCATACCGAAGAAACAAAAAAACAACAAAAAAACAGGGAGTCTGGAACACTGACGCTAACCATTACTTCGACGTGTTTCGACTTATGAGTAACTTACAGGTAACGTGTGTCGACGTGCGTCAACAATCGTGTAACGCGCCTACAACTTATGGCCAGAATATGCGGAACGTGTGTCATACGCCGAAAAATTATCAACATGCTGAAAATTTGTCGACGTACTACGACGTATGCCAGCGTGCTCTTAACGTATACAAAAAACTTACCCATAACGTATTCGACGTGTGCCAGCATATTTCGGCAAATTTTTCATACGTCGGCATATGCTGGCTAAAACATCAAGGTGTGACAGTGGCTTGACACTTCGATGTCTAGTGCGGTTATGATTTGAATCGTCGAGCCGCAGCCTTTTAATAGCCTACACCACGTGATCGGCGGCGATACACTGCCACGCGCTATGCATAAGTTAGACTATCGTTAGGCATAGGTTGTGAACGCCTACAACACGCTCAGCATTCATTGATATAAGTTATCTATATGTTATCGAAACGTTCTGTGTATGTTACTAATACGTTATGCATACGTCCAACTCATTATGAATACGTCCAAAACTGGAAAAAAAACATCAATAGTTCAGCGTACGCCAGCGTTTTACATACATTTTGATACCTTGCCATACGCTGGCTAAAACGTCAAGGTGTGACAGGGCCCCAAGTTCAATTCTGGAGCTTAATTTTGTAATTCGGCTTAGTTTTAGAAATTCTAGAGGTTATTGCATGTGGAAATGAAATAAAGCAACGAACGCTGAAGTCTCCGGGTGCTTCTAAGCATCGCAATGTACCCAGTGATTTGTAGCTATGATGAACAGGCATTCGATAATATGAGTGAGGAAAGTGAAAAAAAAATTATCATTAAGAAATAGTTGCAACCTGTTCCAAGTCAAGGCAAGGTTGAGCAGGGCAAAAAAACATGGTGGCTTCAGACCCCAGCATGGTTTCCAAGGATACGCCTCAAGTCGTCATAGAGAGCGGTGACTGAGGATGGGCATGATAAAGGATATAATTAAATAAGGCCATTAATTATGCACTGTATTATTGTGATGCATTTTATTAGGAGGGGTGGAGGGAGGATGGGAGAGAGAGCGAGAGAGCGAGAGAGCGAGACTTTTAGGTCCTTTTATGACAAAAGAAAGTATAAAAAGATTTTTAAAAAATTCAATCCAACAAGTTTTTCAATAAACCCACAGAACAAAGGAAAGGATAATCTCCAAGAATGGAAAAAAAAGAAGAAAACAATTTATGTTAAAGTAATCGATGAGCATTAACAACAAGAGAGTTTATACAAACGGATGCTCCAATTGTAAATTTAAAAATAATACATTAGACTTCGAGAAATCCATCAATCAAAACAGAACAAAAAGGAAAAAAGAACACTGTATCGTAGTCCAAAAGACATACAATACCGCAAAGGAAATTACACACACATTTCTAATTCATTCTCGTTAACCTTACACATTTTTCCAACACACCAATTTTCAACAAATCCATTAATATTTGCATTATTACTATAGTAATTGAATTCCAATTTTAGCCTTGTTGAAACCAGGGATTGAAAATACAGGATCACATTACATTGCTCTGGTGGTTTTCCTTTAATTTTTACTTTTCTCGACAAGTAAATTGCTAGTTTAGCCTCCGACAATACATAATTGAAAAACAAAATTAACTTTTCATCTGCCGAAGCGACTCTAAGCCCAAAGATAAAAACCTGGAGGGAAAACCGACCATTTACTCGATCGAATACGTTCTTCAGTAGAATAAAAAGAGCACACAATCGTATGCAATCAACATACCCATGAAACACATCTTCAGTGGTGTTAGAGAAGGGACAGAGAACCGACAAAGTAACATCTACACGGTTTACAAAAATGTTTAACGGTAATGCCTCATGAACAAGTCTCCATTGTAGATCACCTGACCTTTTTGTTGTGGGTGTGTAATACATCGATTTCCATTCAGGTTCAGAGGGGGCGATATCCGGTAACAAGGCTCTCCATCTACTTACTCCCGCTGTCGAAGTGTTTACATTGATAACCGAAAGGCAAGACTGATAGATAAAATTGCTCTCGAGGTTGCCAAAGTGAAAAGAACGACACCCGGCTTGAGACAGAGCAGGACTGTTGAAACTAACCAGTAAATTAGGAATTGAAGGATTATGGGATACCCATTTCACCTCAGTACTCCACTTCAAACCAAGTCTAAGGATGTGTGTATAACTTCAACAAGTACTTGGCTTACAACTCTTATTGACCTGGTACCGGTAATCTCAGCGATTTCCTTGGCGGATTTCCAGGCATGATTGGAAGAGTCACGAAGATGCAAAACATTTTTGATACCACTTGTAATAAAGTTTTGGGGAAAAAACCGACTTTTGGGAACATTCGGAAAAAGTAGGTTTAAAAACAAGGATTCTCCTGCAAATATTTGAACATCATATGACTCCTTCTGGCGGGTCACCACTGCAGCTTGCCAAGCATTTAGTAGACTTTGATAAAACAGAGGGAGGTGAGACGCATCAACTTTTGAGGCTCCATCAAAATCAGCTCAAGGCCATAACCGAGCGTTCCAGCCTGTCTCAGAATTTGCTGTGTTGTGGGGCGCCAGGGCAGTTTTTCACATTGAGCAGTCGCTGGATTGATTTCAGCTGAAAAGCCATCAGTCGACATTTCACGTCAATGAGCCCTTGGCCACCTCCGGACAGGGGTCGACAAAGTACATCCCACCTCAACCAGTGATGACCTCCCCAAAATAAATTAACCAGTATCTGCTGAATATCCTTTAGTAAGCTGTCCGGTAGCTGTAGGCAGATGAATCTATGCCACAATACAGAGGCGACTGAGGTGTCAACAATCAGTATACGGCCTCTGAAGGACATTTGTGGAAGGAAACGTTTCCATTTTTGCAAACGTTTGGTCACGTCATCTATCATTCCTTCCCAATTCATGAGAGAATACAGGTAAGGACCAACGTAAACCCCAAGATACTTGACCCCTTCTCTTTCCCAACTTAGACCTTTGGGAAGTCAGTGAGGTGGTGCCAAAGGAGGCCTACCGGATGTACGAGTGACAGTAGACACCCACAAGGCTTTGCTCTTTTGCAAGTTGACCTTCAGGGATGAAGCCTGATGAAACAAACATAGGGATTCGAGGAGAGTGGTTAGGTCTTCATCGTTCCTAATTATTACGCAGATATCATCAGCGTATGCAGATACTATGATATAGTGCTCCTCTGGGGAAGGTACAAAGCCAGAGAGTGAGAGTCTAAGATTAATGAGAAGTGGCTCGAGTAAAAGGCTAAACAGTAACCCTGACAACGGACAGCCTTGCCGAACGCCCCTCTGAACCTGAAAAGGAGAACAGAGAAAATTGTTTACTTTGCATAAGTTTGATATATTGTTGTATAATAATTTAACCAAACATATAAACTTTTCACCAAAACCAAATTTTTGCAAAACATGAAACATGTAGGTGTGATCAACACTGTCAAAGGCCTTTTCAATGTCTAAAAAAGTAGTCCAACCCCGTCTTCCTTAAGGTCACAATCAATCAAATCTCTGATTAAGAAGATGTCAGAGATTGATCTTCCTGGAATACAGTAACTCTGATCAGCATGAACAACAGTTCCAATTACACTCTTCAGCCGATTGGCAAGAAGTTTGGACAAAATTTTATAGTCCGAGCACAGCAATAAAATGGGACGCCAGTTCTCGACCCGCCGGAGATCTCCGCCTTTAAGGAGGAGGGAAACCACCGCTCTTCTACAGCTGAGAGGCAATATGCCAGATCGTACGCTTTCTTGCAGGACCAGCAGTACTTCTGGACCTAGAATATCCCAAAACGCTGCAAAAAAAATAAACTGGAAGGCCATCAATCCCAAGAGTTTTTCCATGCTCAAGGCTAATCAGAGCTGTACAGGGTTCCTCCAGGGTGGGCGGCACTTCAAGACATTGACGCTGGTCACAACTCAAAACAGGTACACGATTGGTCATATTCACATCAATATCTTTGTTCATGGATTTATCCGCAAATAATTCAGAAAAGAAACCTTTTACAAGCATTTTTCCAACACCCTCATTTTGTGTAATGTTCCCTGTGGTATCTATCAGGGAAATAATCCGCCTTTGGGACTTCTTAAAACCTTCCAACCGAAAAAAAAAACTTTTTGTTGGAGTGTCAGAAAACTTCACATTTTGAATTCTAAGTCTGACTGACATCCCCATCACTCTCTCGTGATTCAGTTCTCTTGGATATGCTTTTTTTCCAGTAATAACTTAATTTTCCTACCGCTTTGAGATTCGGCTAATTCTCTCTCTAAATGCAAAATTTCAGTTTGTAAAAGTGAAACCTGAATTTTATTCATACTTGTGGAGAACGACTTAAAACATTGGCAAAAAACACGGATTTTGGTTTTAGCATTGTCCCACCATAACGGAACAGAAGAGTAGAAAGATTTTCTATGAACAAGTGTTTTCCAAAAACAACGAAATGCTTCAGTTAAAGAGCAATCTTCTAATAGGCTGGTATTGAAAGTCCAATAAGCACTTTTATGAACCAACCGAGAAGATAGGCCAAGCACTACCAGGTGGTGATCAGAGAAACCGGAAGGGAAATGTTCACAAGATACCAGTACATTTCTGTACGTAGAATTTATATACCATCGATCAAGTCGAGCGAGCGTGATCAACCCGTTAGCACACCGGCACCACGTGTATTGAGAGACTGTCGAGTGCCGTATGTGCCATGCGTCAAGCAGACCAAGTGATGTGAAACAACGAGAGATATCTTTATGCGCTTCGGGATGTGGTTCTCATGTGTTTCTATCTAGATTTGGTTCAAACGTACAGTTAAAATCTCCTCCAATACAAACACAATGATCAAGAGGTATCACGTGAAGATTATAAGCCAAACGTGTGAAAAAGTCTTTACGAGCTACACTGCTACAAGGAGCATATAGATTGAGTAAGGTGAGGTGAAATCCTCGATAAACCAACTCCAAGGATGCCAAGTGCCCTTTGCCCGTTCTAGTACTTTCCATGAAATAGTTACTCAGTAGAGCGCATACCTTCGCCAACGCTACATTTCCCCCCCCCCCTCCAGAAACCGTTGATTGTGAGGGTATTTAATCCCATACCACATCTGCCATCTCATATGTGTTATGATGGCTTAAAAACATTAAATTTCCTGAGTCATATCGTATTTCACAAGATTTGGCATTGAATTCACAACATTTTGGCATTGGTTGCATGCAAATTGGATAAAAATCGACCGCACTATGGCAAAATGACGATTTTGACCTTTTCATGACCTCGACCTTGACCTTTGTACTCTTAATTTTGTAATTGGTATAAGAGTGTGGGGAACAGAACAGTCAACATTTTGGTGTTTTTTTTTTTCATGCAAATCGGATAAGAATTGACCGTGTTATGACTAAAACCGCACATTTTGCAATGTTCTGACCCCCCCTGACCTTTGACTCCCAATCGCTAATAAGGGTTATTATGTCATTGTGTCATGTCACATATCACAAGATGGGGCATTAAATTCTGAACATTTTGGCATTAGTTGCATGCAAATTGGATACAAATTGACTGCGCTATGGTAAAAAGACGATTTTGACCTTTTCATGACCTTGACGTTAACCTTTGACCCGATCGCTCCCAAAATCTAATCAAATGGTCCTCGGATAATAACCAATCATCCCACAAAATTTGCTGCGACTCAGTTCAATACTTTTGGAGTTATGCGAATAACAAACAAACAAACAAACAAACAAACAAGCAAACACACATATTCACAAATAAATAAATACACAGCGATCAAAACATAACCTTCGCAACAAAGTTTGCGAAGGTAACAAGAGTCGGGAACAAACCCTGGACGAAGCAAAAACGCCACTCCTGCAGAAACAGAGGACAGATTGCTAAAGAAACACTGTCCTTTATTAAGACGAAGCCAATCAGACTGTGCAGTCTCCGTTATATGTGTTTCTTGCATTAAGCAGACATCAATATGTTTCTGAAACACTAAGTTCTTAACTTGGACCCTATGCAAATGGTTGGCACCACCTCCATTGATGTTTAAGGTGCCACACAACACTTCTTTTCTTTTCATCCTATATCGAGGAAATTTGGCTGCTGTTGTGTTCTCACTTTAGTAATAAGTTTCCTTAGCGTATGAGTTTGAGGTTTTGTCATTCCAAAATCTTCGTGATTTTTAATTAGAAACCTTGCCGTTTGCAGGAAGGCAGGCAAGTCAGGAAAATGTTTCTGAATGTTGACTTTCCGCTGCCTAAACGTCTCATTTAGAAAGCTCACAATGCGCTGGGGAGATACTTCAGAGTGATCAGATGACGAGTGGGACAGATCCGCCACCTCTATGCTATCCTCTGAATCAGACAATCCAGATAAGAACCCGTCAGGTTCACAAAATTCATTCTGATCTTTTATCATCTCATTTAGGAGCGATTCTAAGGGATCTACCGGGAGATGTGGAGTAGCTATTCGCGAACACTGATTTGCACTCTCCTTGACCTGAGATACAACTGCTAAAGCGTCCTCTTGTACCTCTTCATCGGGTACCTCTACCGGAGTCACAGAGACTGTAATCTGAATACTTGTGGTGAGACTATGAGGAGTCAAACCACAATTCAGTTCAGGCTCTGGAAAGACTGTTGTTGGTGATGATTCATCCGTACGTTCTGCAGACGTTTCACCACCAATAACCAACTCAGTTTCACCACCGTTTGAAGGAACATTGCCACATTGCATTTTTTGGATTATACTCTCGTCTTGAGGTTCCTCAGTTACATTACTCGTATCTAGTACGACTACCTTGGAGGAACTAGTGCATTCACGTGAAGTAGATGCTTTAGGTTTCTTTTTCACGGTTACAAAACCATCTTTTTCATCCTCGCCATGCAAGGAAACGGTATCATTGGAAACATTTGCGATACCGGCCGTCACCTCCTCACGAGGTATCACCTCTTCCGCACCCAGAGGTATCACCTCTTCCGCACCCAGAGGTATCACCTCTTCCGCACCCAGAGGTATCACCTCTTTCACGCCCAGAGGTATCACCTCTTCCACGCCCAGAGGTATCACCTGTTCCACACCCAGAGGTATCACCTGTTCCGCACCCAGAGGTATCACCTGTTCCGCACCCAGAGGTATCACCTCTTCCGCACCCAGAGGTATCACCTCTTTCGCACCCAGAGGTATCAGCTGTTCCACACCCAGAGGTATCACCTCTTTCGCACCCAGAGGTATCACCTGTTCCACACCCAGAGGTATCACCTGTTCCACACCCAAAGGTATCACCTGTTCCACACCCAGAGGTATCACCTCTTCCACACCCAGAGGTATCACCTGTTCCACACCCAGAGGTATCACCTGTTCCACACCCAAAGGTATCACCTGTTCCACACCCAGAGGTATCACCTGTTCCACACCCAGAGGTATCACCTGTTCCGCACCCAGAGGTATCACCTCTTTCGCACCCAGAGGTATCAGCTGTTCCACACCCAGAGGTATCAGCTGTTCCACACCCAGAGGTATCACCTGTTCCGCACCCAGAGGTATCACCTCTTTCGCACCCAGAGGTATCAGCTGTTCCACACCCAGAGGTATCAGCTGTTCCACACCCAGAGGTATCACCTCTTCTGTCCCACGAGATCGGCGGTCATTACCGGTTTTACAATTGACATCGACATGTTCCGATTCTCCACATCTTTTGCACAATGAGCTTTTGGACAAAATCTCTTTAAATGGCCAAAGTTCCCACAATGAAAACACGTTAATGTCGCCGATGAAGCAAACATGTGGTAATCGCGATCGTCGATTCTAACCTTGAGGGAAACCTTCAATCCCGTGTCGTCTCCTCGGTCCGGAGGCTCCATGTTCACCCGGCGCCGGAAACTCCTCACGTGGTTCGCTTTTCATGGCGACACCCAAGGGGGATCATGGAGATTGGAGAAACGATCGTTCCGTAACGAGACAACATGGACAGAATCTCTTCACTCGGCACGAATGGAGGACAATTTGAAACGACAATTTTCATTGCGGGGACATCCATGGGGGGGACGCCATCACGAAACGACCACT
This sequence comes from Eptatretus burgeri, assembly GCF_056783735.1. Classification (NCBI taxonomy): domain Eukaryota; kingdom Metazoa; phylum Chordata; class Myxini; order Myxiniformes; family Myxinidae; genus Eptatretus; species Eptatretus burgeri. The sequence goes on from NC_140966.1 coordinate 58,931,422, forward strand.
CTGTGTGCATAAACCGGCGCTCACGACGTCGTGAACAAAACGTTCATCCGACACGAAAACCACCACTTTCTGGTTCGTACGTGACGCGGCCCGAACGTGGTCAACACCGATAACATGGCCGACCGCCAACACGATCTGTTCGGTGAGACACAAACCAGGCCGTTTTTTCTGGTCAGTGGTTCGGACGGAGCATCTCACTGCGGACGAGCGGCCGCCATGTTTTACACACACGACGCGCCACGTCCTCCTCACTCAGGAAGGGGAAGTCACAAAAACACTCAAACTTTTCCCAACCTTGGGAAAGGGAGCGCGAACCGAACAAAATAAGGAAAGATAAGCGAAATAAAAAGCAAAAAAAAAGGTTTTAAAGCGAAAAGGTTTTTAGATTTTGAGAACGAGGAACAGGGCACCTCCCGGAAAACCGACGATACCCTGAGAAAGCGGCGGGACGAGCTATCTCACTCCTCTACACAGAGGGGAAACACGGGGAACAACCCACAAACATAACACGAACACAGAGGGGAAACACGGGGAACAACCCACAAACATAACACGAACACAGAGGGGAAACACGGGGAACAACCCACAAACATAACACGAACACAGAGGGGGAACACGGGGAACAACCCACAAACATAACACGAACACAGAGGGGAAACACGGGGAACAACCCACAAACATAACACGAACACAGAGGGGAAACACGGGGAACAACCCACAAACATAACACGAACACAGAGGGGGAACACGGGGAACAACCCACAAACATAACATGAACACAGAGGGGAAACACGGGGAACAACCCACAAACACAACACGAACACAGAGGGGAAACACGGGGAACAACCCACAAACATAACACGAACATAGAGGGGAAACACGGGGAACAACCCACAAACATAACACGAACACAGAGGGGAAACACAGGGAACAACCCACAAACATAACACGAACACAGAGGGGGAACACGGGGAACAACCCACAAACATAACATGAACACAGAGGGGAAACACGGGGAACAACCCACAAACACAACACGAACACAGAGGGGAAACACGGGGAACAACCCACAAACATAACACGAACACAGAGGGGAAACACGGGGAACAACCCACAAACATAACACGAACACAGAGGGGAAACACGGGGAACAACCCACAAACATAACACGAACATAGAGGGGAAACAACTCAAAAACATAACACGAACACAGAGGGGAAACACGGAGAACAACCTACAAACATAACACGAACACAGAGGGGAAACACGGGGAACAACCCACAAACACAACACGAACACAGAGGGGAAACACGGGGAACAACCCACAAACATAACACGAACATAGAGGGGAAACAACTCAAAAACATAACACGAACACAGAGGGGAAACACGGAGAACAACCTACAAACATAACACGAACACAGAGGGGAAACACGGGGAACAACCCACAAACACAACACGAACACAGAGGGGAAACACGGGGAACAACCCACAAACATAACACGAACACAGAGGGGAAACACGGGGAACAACCCACAAACATAACACGAACACAGAGGGGAAACACGGGGAACAACCCACAAACATAACACGAACACAGAGGGGAAACACGGGGAACAACCCACAAACATAACATGAACACAGAGGGGAAACACGGGGAACAACCCACAAACACAACACGAACACAGAGGGGAAACACGGGGAACAACCCACAAACATAACACGAACACAGAGGGGAAACACGGGGAACAACCCACAAACATAACACGAACACAGAGGGGAAACACGGGGAACAACCCACAAACATAACACGAACACAGAGGGGAAACACGGGGAACAACCCACAAACATAACACGAACACAGAGGGGAAACACGGGGAACAACCCACAAACACAACACGAACACAGAGGGGAAACACGGGGAACAACCCACAAACATAACACGAACACAGAGGGGAAACACGGGGAACAACCCACAAACATAACACGAGCACAGGGGGGAAGCACGGGGAACAACCCACAAACATAACACGAACATAGAGGGGGAACAACTCAAAAACATAACACGAACACAGAGGGGAAACACGGAGAACAACCTACAAACATAACACGAACACAGAGGGAAACACGGGGAACAACCCACAAACACAACACGAACACAGAGGGAAACACGGGGAACAACCCACAAACATAACACGAACATAGAGGGGAAACAACTCAAAAACATAACACGAACACAGAGGGGAAACACGGAGAACAACCTACAAACATAACACGAACACAGAGGGGAAACACGGGGAACAACCCACAAACACAACACGAACACAGAGGGGAAACACGGGGAACAACCCACAAACATAACACGAACATAGAGGGGAAACACGGGGAACAACCCACAAACATAACACGAACATAGAGGGGAAACAACTCAAAAACATAACACGAACACAGAGGGGAAACACGGAGAACAACCTACAAACATAACACGAACACAGAGGGGAAACACGGAGAACAACCCACAAACATAACACGAACACAGAGGGGAAACACGGAGAACAGCCCACAAACATGACACGAACACAGAGGGGAAACACGGTGAACAACTCACAAACATGACACGAACACAGAGGGGAAACACAGGGAACAACCCACAAACATAACACGAACACAGAGGGGGAACACGGGGAACAACCCACAAACATAACACGAACACAGAGGGGAAACACGGGGAACAACCCACAAACATAACACGAACACAGAGGGGAAACACGGGGTACAACCCACAAACATAACACGAACACAGAGGGGAAACACGGGGAACAACCCACAAACACAACACGAACACAGAGGGGAAACACGGGGTACAACCCACAAACATAACACGAACACAGAGGGGAAACACGGGGAACAACCCACAAACATAACACGAACACAGAGGGGAAACACGGGGAACAACCCACAAACACAACACGAACACAGAGGGGAAACACGGGGAACAACCCACAAACACAACACGAACACAGAGGGGAAACACGGGGAACAACCCACAAACATAACACGAACACAGAGGGGAAACACGGGGAACAACCCACAAACATAACACGAACACAGAGGGGAAACACGGGGAACAACCCACAAACATAACACGAACACAGAGGGGGAACACGGGTAACAACCCACAAACATAACACGAACACAGAGGGGGAACACGGGGAACAACCCACAAACACAACACGAACACAGAGGGGAAACACGGGGAACAACCCACAAACATAACACGAACACAGAGGGGAAACAAGGGGAACAACCCACAAACACAACACGAACACAGAGGGGAAACACGGGTAACAACCCACAAACATAACACGAACACAGAGGAGAAACACGGGGAACAACCCACAAACATAACACGAACACAGAGGGGGAACACGGGTAACAACCCACAAACATAACACGAACACAGAGGGGGAACACGGGGAACAACCCACAAACATAACACGAACATAGAGGGGAAACAACTCAAAAACACAACACGAACACAGAGGGGAAACACGGAGAACAACCTACGAACATAACACGAACACAGAGGGGAAACACGGAGAACAACCCACAAACATAACACGAACACAGAGGGGAAACACGGTGAACAACTCACAAACATGACACGAACACAGAGGGGAAACATGGGGAACAACCCACAAACATGACACGAACACAGAGGGGAAACACGGTGAACAACCCACAAACATAACACGAACACAGAGGAATGATATGGGGAATGTGGAAACAAAAAAACAGCACAACGGAGGACAGGTACTCACGACACGAACCAGGCAGCCGCCATGACAGTACACACAACGAACCAACGGCCACCAGGGGGCGAGAGAGAGAGAGAGAGAGAGAGAGAGAGAGAGAGAGAGAGAGAGAGAGAGAGAGAGAGAGAGAGAGAGAGAGAGAGAGAGAGAGAGAGAGAGAGAGAGAGAGAGAGAGAGGTGGGGGTAGGGAAGTCAGCAGAGAGAATATGTTATGCTTTATGCATATAAACACACACACACACACACACACACACACACACACACACACACACACACACACACACACACACACACACACACACACACACACACACACACACACACACACACACACACTGATTAGTATAGATTAGGAAATACAACCCGTCGCTTCACTGATGGGAGTATTAAGGGGTGTGGGTGGAGTAAGAAGGAGAGGAGGGGGGAGCGAGGAGGAGGGTTATCAAGGCAGGGTGGGGTAGCGAGGAAAGAGGGGAGGCCGAGAAAGGTGAGAGGCAGGAGCACGAGCCCATAGAGGAGAGCAGTACTCCATCAGGCTGCAGGCGAAAGCTATGTTTGTGGTTAGTAGCTCAGGTGTGCTAAGGAAGGACTTTGCACGACAGAGGATGCCCAGTTGGTGACTGGCTTTGGAGGCGAGGTTTGAAATGTGGCTTTCCCAAGAAAGATCATGGCAGATAGTGAGACCCAGAAGCTTGAATGAAAGGACTTCTTCAAGAGGATTGTTGAGAAAGTAGATGGGGGGGGGGGGGTTCCAAACGGTCCTTTCGGAAAGACCTATTGAGAGCATAAGATTTGTCAGGATTGAAAAACATGTTCCACGTGTTGGAACAGTTTGTGATTGTATCCGCATCTGCAGAGTGAAGAGGCTGCTGCTTGCCAATGCGAGAGATGACAGTTGTTATGGCAGAGGGTGGAGTCACCAGCAATGAGAGAAAGGATTTTGCAGAAAGTCAGAGAGATCATTGATGAAAACCAGAAAAAGAACAGGGCCAAAAACAATGCCTTGAGGAATTCCAGTCTGGAAAGGAAGAGGGAATGAGAGAACTCCATTTATGGCCAAACATTGGCTGTGACAGGAGAGGTAGTCTGAGAGCCATGAATGGAGATGTCCTTGGATACCATAGGAAGAGAGTTTGGTGAGTAGGGCAGCGTGCCAGACCATATTGAAAGCACGTGATATGTCTCGTTAGATGGCTCTGATTTCATGTCTGACATTGAGGACCTCCATCCATTATCGGGAGAGCAGAAGCAGCATATCCAGGGTAGAGTGACCTTGGCTAAATCCAAATTGATGATTGGAAATCAAGCCATTGGAGAAGAGGAAGGATTTAATGTCAGAAGCGATGATGGATTCCATAACCTTGCTGATGATTGGGAGAAGGCTGAATTGTCTGTAGTTGCAGGGATCTGTTTTTGCACCTTTTTTATGCAGGGCAGTAATGTTTGCTGATTTCCCAGCAGATGTCAGATAACCTTGAGCAAATGAGACGGTGAATGGAAGAGAGAGAGGGTGAGCAAGAGTAGCAGATCAGGTTTTTAGGACACGTGGGCTGATGCCGTCTGGACCGGTTGTAGAATCGGAGTCGAGGTTTGACAGCAAACTCTCCACCTTGTCAGGAGAAAAATACACAGAGTCCAGGAACAGCTGGGTGCGACTGGGTAAGGTGGGTACAGAAAGCGATGGGTTTTGGACACAAGATTTAGAAGCAAACACAGAGTTATGACATTCATCCTTTTCACGTGCAGTGTCAGCTGTGCGGCCGTTTGAGGTAAGGGAGGGGATGGAGGGGGAACATACACCAGAAACAGACTTAACTAGATGCCACCAGTATTTGGAGGAGACAGACAGGTTTGGGAGTTCAGACTTGAGATGAGAAGGATGTTGTTTTCTGACTTTCCTGAGGGTAGACACACACTTGTTCTGAGCTTTGTGGAAGGAACTGAGATTGTGTTCAGTTGGATTTGCCTTCCATGAGGCGAAGGCAAGTTGTTTCAGGACAACTGCCTCGCCACAAACTTCAGTGAACCATGGGCGGGAGGAAGGGAAGGACACCTGAAGACGAGAGGGGATAAATCTGTGCATGAGAGAGAACAAGTTTCTTTGAAAGAATTCCCAGTCCAAGTTGATGTTGGAGAAAGTAGAGATAGGAGACCAGTCTAGAAGTTTGATGGCTGCTTTAAGTCCCTGACAGTCGGCCTGAGTGAAATGCCAGACTCGATGGCGCTGAGGTGGTTCTTTAATAACAGCCAGAGAGATGTCTGCTTTGACAAGCACGTGGTCAGATGAACCAATTCGAGTGGAGGAAGAACAGCAGAACTGATATTTTCAGGGAAATTGGTCAAAATCAAATCCAGAAGAGATGGAGTACCATTGGTTGAGATCCGGTTTGGGAAGTTGACAGATTGAGTCAGTCCCAGTGAGTCACAGAAGTCTTTTGCTGAAATGTCATGGCAGGTGAGAGGTACCCACACCCAGCCAACTGGCACGATGACAATTGAAGTCACCACATACGAGGAAGAGAGAGTTGGGATGAGAGGACAGAAGTTGGTCCATGTTTTCGGAGATCGAGATTCAAATGCAATCATCACTGTTTGGTGGGCGGTACCGCACACATATTATCATGAGGTGGGAGTGTAGGGGAAGCTGTAGCCAGAGGTATTCCTGGGGGGGTTGGGGGAGTGAGGGCAGTGCATGGACAGTGAATAATGAAGTTTTGATGAAGAGAGCAACTCTGCCGCCAAGACGAGGCTCATATCTGTCATACGGGAGGAGGGGTTAATCAGGGAAAGATACTTGGGAGTCAGAGACATCTTGAAGGAGGAAAATACTTGTTAAGCAGATAATGTCTGGTTTGTCAGTGGAAAACTGTATGGAAAGATCTGTCAGGTTTGAGCGAAGGTCCTGGATGTTTGAAGTGCACAACGTTAGGGAAGAGCGAGGGGAGGAGGTTTTTGGTGCAGGGGAGTGGAGGAGGAGTAGGGATGAGGGAGGAGTGGGGGAAGGTAAGGAGAGTTGTTGAAAGAGTGTGGGGGATCGCAAAAGAGCTCGGGGAGAGGGCCGGATGATGAGGAGAAAAGGCTTAGTGGTGATGGGTTGATGTACAGTGGGGAGCAATAAAAAAGGGGGCAGAGGGCAGTTGAAGATTGAAGGAGGTGGAGTGATGAGATGGAAGAGAGACGGGAGGGGAAAGAGGAAGTTTTGTAGATGTGATGGTGGGCAACTTTGGGAAGAGGGAGTGAGGGGGGAGGTTGGAGGGATAGGGGAGAGAGGGAAGAGAAGAGGGAGAAGGGAGGGGTAGGATTTTTTGAGGAAGGGGAGAAGGAAGCTTGGAGGGGGAAGAGTGTGAAGGTTGCTTTGAGAGGGAGGGGAGACGATGAGAGCAGGCCATGCCAAGGTGCAGGAGTGCAATTGGAGAGGTCGGGAGAAGGGAAGGATGAGACTTGGTAGAGGTATGGTGAAGAAGGGAGCGAGCAGGGGGTGGTACAAGATTTGAGGGGTTGGGAAGAGGGGGAGGGGTACTGAGAGGAAGGAAGGAGCATGTTTGCGGTGACGAGGCGTGTACTGATCGAGAGAGTGAGATATCTGTTTGGTTAGAATGGAGCCCACAGATGTTGGAACTCCACACTGTTTTGGACAACAGAGGAGGAGCTGATACTGAAGCAGAAGACTGTGAAGAGGTGCCAAGAGCAGAGGTAGAATGAGGGGATAGATGGGAGGGGTAAGAAGAGGGGATAACAGGTGAGGGGTTAGGAGGAGGTAGATTTAAGGTGACGTGAGGTGAATTGGAACTGAAGTTTGAAAAAAAAAAAGGACGATTGATGGAACATGAACATGCATTGCATTAAAAAAAAATTAATTATTTTAAATTTTTCTAATTTTTAAGTCAGAGATACGATTAAAGACATTACGTGAGGGATGCAATAAAGGAGAATTAAGAGCATGGAGTAAAGAAACGTTGTAACAGTGGGACGTTTTAGATGTGGGATGAAGGAAAGGTCGGATTGAAAACAGCCTTTTGATGAAGAATAAGAGGGGTGAATTATGATACGCTACTGAGAACCACACGTGTTAAAGAGGAAGTTGTAACATTTTTATTTATTTATTTTTGATGAAGATTACGTAAGATTAGGAAAAGGAAAGGTTGAAGAAAAATCGTGTAGTTGTTGTTGTTGTTCGTATTTCAGCTGCTCCCGTTAGGGGTCGCCACAGCGGATCATCCGTTATCATCCGCATACTGATTTGGCACAGGTTTTACGCCGGATGCCCTTCCTGACGCAACCCTGGTCGCTTCTTACGACACAGGGATAAGGATTGGGTTTCGCCATGATTCCGGGCTGCCGTACACCCTCTCAAAGCGCGGCCCACCGCAAAGCTTCCGTCATCAAGCGATCCTCCAACCCAAGCCTCCGAGTAGCCGGATTACAGGCGCACGCCACTACGCCCGGTTGAAGAAAAATCGTGTAGGTGTTGGTGAATTTGGATTGGCAAACGTAGAAGGAAGCAGGTAGCCCGATGAAAGTTGCAGGAAGAAAGAAGAGGGGGGTAGAGAAACATGGTTACGGGAGGTGTAATGTGAGAAGTTGAAAGAATAAAGTTTTTTTTTTTTAAAGATTAGGTAAAGGAAGGAAAGGTTGAAGAAAAAAAATCGAGAAGGTGTGTCGTGAATTTGGGTTGATAAAAGTAGAAGTTGGTAGATTGGCAGAAAAGGGAGGAAGAAGAGTCAGTACAGGAAGTCAAACGGTGACGTGGAGTATAATGTGAGGTAAAAGGTATTTTTATGCCTCCGCACCAAGGGTGCCAGAGGCATTGTGTTTCCGTCCGTCCGTCCGTCCGTTTGTTCGTCCGTCCGTCTGTCCGTCCGGATTTTCGTTTACACGATAACTCAAGAAGCAAATTGTAGAATTTCATCAAACTTGGTAAAAAGGTAAAGTAAGACAGAGCAATTAAGTGTTTAGATTTTGGGCCAGATATGATAAAGGTCAAGGGTCAAAGTTCAAGGTCAAACTCTGAAATTTTACTCTTTATGCCCTAACTCAAGAAGCAAATTGTAGAATTTCATCAAACTTGGTAAAAAGGTAAAGTAACACAGAGCATTTAAGTGTTTAGATTTTGGGCCAGATGTGATAAAGGTCAAATATGTCAATACTCAAGTGTTTATGCGGGAGAGCGGACGTATACCCGTCGACTGCGCGCAGTCGGATTACTCTAGTTTGTTCTATTTTTTTTATATTTTAAGACATGAAACAGAGGGTATAGTTGAAAGGGATAGAAGGAGGGTGGAGGGAAATGTGGAGAAAATATAATCATATTTAGGCACTATAGAGAGAGTAAACAAAAATCCCAATTTTTTTTTTTTTTTAAGTTTCAAAATTTTATTTTTGCCTAAAACACTCTCCAGCACTCACTGATGTACCTCTGAAGGTTTGGCAAAGACAAAGATCCGTTTGGCCATCTCTAAGAACAATGGCGATACAGACAGACAGACAGACAGACAGACATCTCTCTTACAGTATAGATTCGACATGGTGCTAAGTTCCCCATTTTGTAAAAGATCATCATAAAGGACACTGCTTTTTCTTCACTGAGGAATGAAGAACTATTCTTACTGGTGAAGCCTCGTGTCGATATGTGTTGGCGGACAGGTAGAACAATGGATGAAATCAACGGAACATTGATCAAGGTATACCAACCAGTAACCACTGTGTGAGCCAAGGCGAAGCTATTGTTTCGGGCTTTAACCCTACATCAGAGCAAAAGAAGCTTAATTCCTTTATTTTTGCTTTCAAAAACTGACATTTTTACAATTCCTTTTGAATGGAAGGCAACCGTTTCAAATATTCTTGAACATGAGTGGAACTTTCTGATATGTCATTTCTACAACTGCGTCGAGCACGATAAACAGAACCGCAGTCACCATTTTCGTTTGTGTGCATTAAGGGGATGTTAGTCGTGTTTCGAGGGAGGGTCAGAAAGTACGTCCATTGGTTTGCCGCCAGGGTAGTTATGTGAAAACTTCGACAAACTCTTTGTTCGCCCATCATATCTCATCGTTTCCCAACAGACTAGTATACAAGGGATCAATACTTGATGTCCAAAGATAAGTTTTATTGTTTTTAAAAGGGGTGTAGATTTCCTGTCTGTCTGTCTGTCTGTGTGTCTGCATGTGTGTGGCAGATGCATTCAGTCGTCACTTATGGAATCTCAACCAAATTTGGCAGGGGGACTTAGGGTGATAAGACAAAGGAGACCATAGTAAACTTAGGAAAAGTCGATTCGTTTTTTTTTTTTGAAATAATTGGAGAGACGCAAACAAATAAACAACCTGTATGGTTATACTTTTTTGGTGTGTGTGTGTGTGTGTGTGTGTGTGTGTGTGTGTGTGTGTGTGTGTGTGTGTGTGTGTGTGTGTGTGTGTGTGTGTGTGTTGCACAGAGTGTTGTTGTTTTTTAAACTACAATTTCGGCAGGAAAGTTTCTGGGATTTCTTATCAGGAGTTACAGTTGCGGAAATAGCACTCCGACTTAGCCACACAACCTCAGCCTGGCCAGAACCAAGGCCTTGCACAACTCTTGTTGGTTTGGTTTATCTTTCAGTATTCATACAGATAATGTGTAAAGATATCATATTAGATATCCAAAACATGTAGATATCCAAGACGCTTTATCATTTGAGGGATAACTTTTTATAGTGCCCAATTCAAATCAATACCAACAACTCACGTGACACCTCCCACAGCTTGATGACATGCCAAAGCTGAAGGATCATTATTAATGGACTCTCCTCATGACCTACAACTTTGGGAATCTAAGTTAGCAATAACTGAATCGCTACAATAACTGAATGTATTAGTTGTCGTTAAACAGTGATAACTGAAACTAAAAGGTGGTGATAGTGGAAAATGCCTCAGCAGAGGCAGGGATATGGTTGAACAGAAAATTAAAACAAGTATTCTATTATAAGATTGTAGTTTGGTTGTGGAATCATTCTGGCTGATATCACACGGCCTACAGGACTGACACGCAATCACGCCACAATTGTCTAAAGACATCTTGAAATCATGGCATACAGAACAGCCAGCTTAACGCCACCTCCAAAGAATCGAAATTGGAGCCATGATTTTGGCCCAATAACAAGTATTACTCGCAATGTTTTTAACATACCACTCAAAAGTTGCAAGGACAGTAGATGGCACCGAGTTACAAGGTGGTAAGTAATATAGTAAGTAGAATGTAGTTAAATGATTCATGTTGTCCCTCACAAAACTCTTCTGGAAGTTTCTCATCAGAGTTTATGAGATTCTCAGATTGATCTGATGAGATGCACAATGATAAATAAATAAATAAATTTCAAGCATTCCCAAATACCTGATAAGCAGTGCCCCTGGGCTGTGGTTCCCTGGGCTGTGGTTCCCTGGATCCGTACCAGGAAAGATCCATGTTCATTACTTGGCTCCAGCAACAGAGCTTCAGCATTCTCTCTTGTAACATCACCAAAGTACCACCTGAGTGTCAGTGCACCATTGCAAAAGAAGAATAATACAATCACCTAGAAAACTTTACTAGACATTACTCCCAAGTGGTCCAGGCCACACTATTTAATTTTCTTTGGATAAAAAACTACCTGTCAATTGTCAGACTCGGAGTTATAAATCGGTAATGTTGTTACGGCACGACAGTTGTGCTTTCACTGGCGTCAACGCTTGGCTTTCCTCAAGAATAAACAATCTGATGGGATTTTTTCTAAAAGAAGTTCAAGATTTCCTGAAAGTTGGAGAGCGAGCATCATGAGATGGAACCGTGATGTAATCATCATTGTAACATTCCAGTCAAAACCCAAGCTTCATCCGTACCTCCTTCTTTCTAACCTTAATGTCTCCAAGGCTGCATTTATCAATGTTTTGGCCTCACATGACAAAAGCTCAAGGAACAACCAAATTAGTCCTCCATGTCTAAGGAAGTCCTGAGCATGATTTGCACACATAAACAAAGCACTACTGGGTGAAATAATTATTTGTTCCATGAGCCTCAACTCTGCTTTTTTTAAGGCCAGTCTCATGAGTCAGTGGTCTCAACAGCAAAACTACTACTACAATTAAGGAGCATTCTCCCTGAATGTTTATCATTATTGTGTCCCACAATTTCCCTTAACTGCCTGGGAGCTTTTCAATGTTTTTAAAAGTTTCAACATTAAAATTTAGAAGTGATTGACACTGATGGTTTCTCCAGATGTATTTCACCTTCCAATGTTCACAAATATGCAATTATATATAGATCTACCCCCCTCCCCTGAAACCCTGCACTGTGGGTCCTTCAAACTCATTCTTCTGAAACAAAATCGAAGTATCATTTCGCTTTATTTGCATAGCAGCAAGGCAGTAAGACTTCTCTCGGATCACAAATTTAAACTTTCACATACTGTGAAGGTCATTACCAACTTACGGTTGTGAACCCAGGCCCTTCGTGTTTACTTCGCGTGGCCTGGTGAGAGTCCCATTCTCTTGGATTCCATGATCCACCGAGCCAATGGCCAGCACAGCAGATGAATGAGGTTCCGGTGGTGTTATGGATTCTGCACCCAGTGGTGGTGGTCTTTCACTTCTCTGTATCCTCTTCCGTTCGATCCATCTTTTATGAGGTCCAAGCAATCTCGACTCCTTTTGGCCCATATCGTCCTACTCAAGATGAATTGAAATGCTTCATTTGATGCTCCTGACTGTTCCCCTTACCGAATACTTCATTTTAAAAAAAATTAGCACCACACTTGAGCTCCTTATCCTGATGGAGACCCAGGAGAAGTATAATTGACAGAGTGAGCTGCAAGACTTTGCTTTGTGGTATTTGTACGTCACGCGAGACATGAGGGTGGGTGTTTCGATCAGTCATTTCCTTCCAGATATGTGTTTCACATGACGGTCTTACCCACAAAAGCTCAACTTCCTTGCAAAACACATTGGCTGAAGTTTGATTATTTTCTCGACACACTCTGGCTACCAGTGCAGTCAAGCATACATTCTTCTTATATCGATGTTGTGGACTAGCGAGACCAGTATTACAAAAATACATTTGTTTCCATTTCACACTCAACCATTTATTCTGCTATCATGTGCTTGTTTTTTCTGAAAACGTTTGGTTCAGGATCATTACACAATTTCCAGAGTAAGGGTGAAGAACAAATACTCCAAAGGCAAACTATTGACACCTAACTATTCATTCGACGCGTGATGTTGAAAGCAACAACGGGCAATATCTGCTTGAAATGGGCACAGATGTAGGAAAAGACCGATTGAAATTCTGTGTCGGCACAAGGTGTTAAGATATGTATTTGTATCCATCTTTACTACAAGGAGAAACTCCAACTTGTGTTTGCAAAACATTTCCACTGCACTAAATAGATTGCTGTAGTAGCGTAGTGCAAAGGAAAAGGGCTGAAGCAAAATAAACAAAATAGTCCCAACAATATACCTCAACAATAAGGCCTCAAAGGTTGCACGAAGGCAATCCATACCTGTAGTCCCCTTATCAATTCCACTGCACCAGGAAAGATCCCATTTCTGCAATAGCACCGATGTTAAAAAGACGTCCCAAAAATCTCCCATGAAAAGGCAAACTATTGATATGATAAACTATTTTTATATCATTTTTTTGTTTTTAATCAACCTGAGGTCGATAAGATTCTGCTCACCACTTTTGGAGGCAAATTGAACCTGAAATTTCAGGCATTAGCCCTTCATTGGTGGAAGTTGATTCTTACGGTGATAAGCATACCTTTATCAACATTTAGTTGATAAAACCTCTCGTTTGGATTGTCCACCTTGCCAAAGTCTGGTATTCTTCTGCTGCGATATTTAGTACAATGCTTGTTTGTCAACATAATCAAAGGAAAAATTTGGGCAGGCTGCTGTAAAAATGAGTGGTAATGGAAACTTTAGCTGCCAGGTAAAAGTACGGTACACTTGTTCTTCACAGATGGTTAATCAACGGAGTGCAAATAAAGTCCAAGTTGCATCCTAGGTGCTCCTTTGAAAGAAGTAGCAATCACACAAAGTCAATAGTTTATTCACAGGAAGAATAATATTTCCAAGGATTATCAAGCCAATCATGGCTGCAGCTGAGTCGGAGGTAAAGTTTCTGAAACGTTGAGATCTATCTGTCAACGTCGTGCGGTTCCGAGTAGTCCGTGATGAGATCTTCAAGTCGGTGCTCCAGATGGTGGAACGAAGGCCTTTTTTCCTCGTCCCGCCTCCAGCAGTCCCTCATGATGCTGTAGAAATCGCGTGGACAGGCTGGTGGACAGGACAGGCGGTAACCACGCTCCACCTCCATTAGAACCTCCGAGTTTGCCATACCTGGCGGAATTGCATGCAAAGGGAATTGGATGGAGGTGAACAACAATGAAACAACCATCAGTTAAAAAGTGTTTTCTGAGAGAGTGGGATACCTTTTGAGCAGTTGTAATTATTATTAATATTATTGTTTTTGTGTTGAAAAAGTGAAATACCATTCATTGACCTTTCGTAAAAATGAAATTTGTGTAAATTGAGTGGTGAAAAGCAAAATCTCACTTGTGGTTAGTTAGTTATCCATTGTCGCAATGTTTATTTTTAACGAATTCATGCGTGGTTTGTCAACATGGTTTTATCCAAAGGGGGAATTTAAAATAACTTCCCATATTTTTTGAGGAATTATCGAGTTGGGAATTTACAATGTTGTAGCAGAGATGTTAAAGTCAGCAAACAACAACTGAAAGAACAATAATACTTGAACGCTACAAATGTCGACCACATACAAAGCAATCGGAGTAGATGCTTTAATTTGTATAGAAATGGTGTCACAATTGATTTTACAGAAAGGTTAAGATTAAATCGCAGCAGGTGCTTAGCAACGAGGACAATGTCAAAATTGGACATGTCATGACACTTCAAAATGACTCACAAAGGTGGAGATTAATATGGAGTAAGACTTTCACAAAGCCAACTTTAACGAATGATGACAATCCTGTGAAGTCTCTGGAAGCTGTGAATGGTATGTACCGTCATTATGAGGAATGCTCTACCTGTCCGTGAAGCAGCATTCATGAAAGGATGGTCGTGTTTAACAAACAGATGAAATCAACAGGACGTTTATCGAGGTATGATAACTATTGTGGGAAGCAAGGAGAAGCTGACGTTTCGCCATTAACCCTCTTTTACTACATTGAAAAGTTAACATCTGAAATACCAGCTTCTCCTTGCTTCCACCAGCAAAGGGACAAGGAAAGGCTTAGCCCCCACCCTTTATATTTTGAACGAAGTTATCTCAGGTGTTGCATCGCTGGACGCTGCCATTTTGTCTGAATCTCGATGCCCCCCCCCCCCCGCTGTGAAAACACGAGCAGCAACTTTAGCCGTGACAGCATACACTTTTGCCAAAGTACTGCTAAACTGAAGGTTTCTGTAGGCACAAACGAGGTGATTTGTGTTCTACAGGGTGGCCTGAAAGTCGCTTTACCCCCCCCGATACATTTCTCGCACCTCCCACCCTGCCTTCCATTCTACCCTTCCCCACCATGGTATGCAGCAACACTGACTCAAGACAATGGTGGAGCTCATACAGATACAATGACTGATTAATTATTGTAAGTACTGTACAATAAAACTTTAATATTAAAAGAGTTTAAGAACGAATGCATTACCGAGAAGGGGTAAAGCGGATTTCAGGCCATGCTGTACAGTGGTCAAAATATATAATTCAATTAAAAAAAAAAAGTTGTAAAAGCTGAAGAAAAAAAAAAAAAACTGAAACAAACCATTGCATTGGAAGTTTGCCACCATTGGTGCATCTGGGATCCACCATCTTTTACAGCATCTTATTTAACATGCTATATTAGTTATTTGTGTCCTTTATGATTTCCTGTTTGGAATGATTTTTATCTTGCCAAAACGAAGTTTTTGCAAGATATGTTAGTCAGCTTGTATGTTTTTTTTATTTTTATTTTTTGGTCCCTTTCTTTCTAGGCCTATAGAGGTCCCTTTCAGCGCATAAAATTTTGAAGGTCAAGGTCAAAGTTCAAGGTCACTTTGTCGCAAATCAGGGGAGTCGACGAAACCCTTATTTTTTGAGTAATTTTTATTGGATCGTCTTCAAACTTCATGAGAGTATAGTTCATGGTCTGGCGCTCAGCTGATTAATTTTTGGTGGCGATCGGCCTTGACCTTCATGGTTAGCGCCTAAGGTCAAACATATTTGACCCCAGGGTCAAATTTTCAAGTTTTAGGAACCATATCGTGTAGTACCTCAAATTGAACACCTCGATGAGTGCTTTCTAGATATGTCAAGCTTGAGACATTATGACGTCATTTGGTGACGTTATGAGGCAAACGCATATTTTTCATGGTTACTCTGTAGAACGATTCTCATCGGAATCTCTCGTAGGCAGATATTCCTCAAGGAGTCGCTCCTGGTGGATAGCAGCTCTGTTCACCTCAGTGTGACCTTAAAGAAGTCACACGTGGTCACCTTTTGCAGGTTTATTTTTTTTTTTGACTGCCAGACACTTCCGGTTCCAGGTTGCTTTATGTAAAGGTCAAATCTGCAACTCCTCTTTCCACCTCAATAAAAACCAACTTTTCTGAACCGGATCCGTCATGCTTTTCTGTTATAAATCCCTGTGTCACTGTTTGTGTTTTCATCCAATTTTCTGTGTTGAATCATATCTTTTTTGTGCTGTATTATCGAATTTGATTTCGTGTAGCTCAGAATTATAGGCCTACTCCTCAGATAGCCAGTGAGCAAAATCTCTCCCACTTTTGAGGTTTTTTTTTCCTCGTTGCACATCTTTTTTTCCGAAAGTTTTGTCTGTTCTGCCACTTCAACGATATCCTTCCCTCCTCGCTTAAGAAAAAAAAAACAGCTTTATTTTTCACTCCAAAACACGATCTCATTCTGCTTTCCACCTAAACTTCCTGTACTTCATTATTTGTCTCTCTCTTTTCTCAATATCTCCAAACTGAATCTTCATTGAAGAAAACACTTCTTCCTTCTACCTTCAAAACTTTTAAAAATGCTTCACTTTCCTTATTTCTCCGTCACAAGTATCCCCACGTTCTTCTACTTCACAAGGTATATTTTACAAACCTGTCTCTCACGTAAGCGGTCAACCCTCCTGCCATACCATCAACGTCAACATCCTCCCGTACCTTGATCCATCAACCCTCCTGCCATACCATCAACGTCAACCTCCTCCTGTACCTTGATCCATCAACCCTCCTGCCATACCATCAACGCCAACCTCCTCCAATACCTTGATCCATCAACCCTCCTGCCATACCATCAACGTCAATCTCCTCCCGTACCTTGATCCATCAACCCTCCTGCCATACCATCAACGTCAATCTCCTCCCGTACCTTGATCCATCAACCATCCTGCCATACCATCAACGTCAATCTCCTCCCGTACCTTGATCCATCAACCCTCCTGCCATACCATCAACGTCAATCTCCTCCCGTACCTTGATCCATCAACCCTCCTGCCATACCTACAGCACCACCTTTTCCTTGCCTTCGCCAAAAATTCCTTTCACCACTCCCATGATCTTTATGTCTGTATTTGTACAATTTGGGAATCTTGAGAAGTCCAGTTTACAGAGGTTGGCTGCTCACAACAATCAAATCCCCTTCACATTCTTTTAGTGTCAAACACTTCTGTGTCAGTACCCTCCCAAACATCTCTTACAAGACCGTGTCCTTTCAACCCCACCCCTTCTATGTCTCCCTCTTCTGCATCCCTCTCCCTCTTCTGCATCCCTTCACATCATGTCTCCTCATTCTGCATCCCCCCTCATCACACCCTTTGAAAGTTTACCCTCACCCCACCCTCTCAAAGCTTCCCCTCACATCACCCCCTCAATACTTCTGCTCATGCCATCCCCTCCAAGTTTTCCCTCACTTTACCCCACAAAGTTTCCCCTCACCCACTCCATCAAAGTTTCCCCTCACCCAACCCCTCAAAGCTTGCCCCTCACCCTGCCCTCTCAAAGTTTCCTGCTCACCTTGCTCCTCAAACCTGTTTTGTCCCATCTCCTCAAACTCCCTCCTCAGCTACCCCCCTTGTCCCCATATTCTCCCACCCACCTCCCCATCCAACCTACCCCCCCCCCAATTCTTCCTCCCCTGTCCCTCACTGTGTGTACCTCAAATAATAGAGGCCTCCACTCCAACCCGACATCTCTCAATACAGACTGCTGTTGATAAACCAGATATCTGTTGAAAAAAATCCTTCCTCCCACAGGACGTCCCTGACTCCTCAATCTCTCTTCCCGACTATTGTCCTCTCTGATTTAATAGGCCTGAACCTCGCCCTTGTGGTAGAATTGCACTTTACAGCAATAGCTCAATTTCTCACTGTCTGTGTACTGATCTTGCACCGCCCAATCCCCAGGAGTAGCATTGGCTGCTACTTCCCCTCTGCTCCCACCTCTTGCTTGTCTCTGTGTTGTACCGTCCTCCAAAGTGATATATACAGTATATATATATATATATATATATATATATATATATATATATATATATATATATATATATATATATATATATATCTCTTTTTCTCATTTTTTCTCCATTTTTTGTCTTTTCTCTCTTTTTTTTCTCCATTTTTTCTCTTATCTCTCTTTTTTTTCTCTTTTTCTCTTTCTCATAACATGAAGCAGCTTTTAACATCTCATCTCATCTATATATCTCTATCTCTATCTCTATGTGTCTCTCTCTCTCTCTCTCTCTCTCTCTCTCTCTCTCTCTCTCTCTCTCTCTCTCTCTCTCTCTCTCTCTCTCTCTCTCTCTCTCTCTCTCTCTCTCTCTCTCTCTCTCTCTCTCTCTCTCTCTCTCTCTCTCTCTCTCTCTCTCTCTCTCTCTCTCTCTCTCTCTCTCTCCCCCTCATATGTGATGATTACAATTGTCACCATGCAAATTGGCTGGGTGTTTGTACCTCTCTCACCACCCATGGCACTTCAACAACTGATTTCTGTGACTCCATGGGTCTGGCTCAATCTGTGAACTTTCCCACTCAGATTTCTCCCAATGGCAAATCCTCCCTTCTGGACTTGGTGAAGACAAACTTCCCTGCAAATGTCTCCTACTCTTCCTCCGCTCCATTTCGTTCATTTGATAATATGCTTGTGAAAGTAACATCTCTCTGGATATTTACAGAGAGCTGCCTCAAAGCCGGCAAGTCTGGCAGTTCACTCAAGCAGATTGGCAGGGACAGCAAGTTGCCATCTCTCTTTAGGACTGGTCTGCCATTTCTACTGCCCCTGATGTTAAATCAGCCTGGAAATTATTTTTCTCAGTAACCTGCTCTCTCTTCTGCACATATTCATCCCATCTCTTCTTCACTTATCATACCCTTTTCCCACCCATGGTACACTGATTCCTGTGGTGAGGGAGTTGTCCTGAAACAACTTCTCTTCTCTTCCTGGAAAGCAAAGACAACCGAGGCAATCTCAGTTCATCCCACAAAGTCTGCAACCAGTGTGTGTCCACAGAAGAGCAAGAAAACAAAATTTGTCCAACCTGAAAATTGAACTTTCAAACTTCTCTCCCTCCTCTAATCCCTGGTGGTGCCTTATTAATTCAGTCTCTGTTGTATGCTCCCCTACCATCCCTTCCTTCACTTCAAATGCACCACTGCCAACTCCACTTGTGAGAAGGCCGAATACCTCAATTCTGTGTTTTCTTATAAATATTGTGTCCCCAACCCCTCGCTCTATCTACCTACCATACACAGTCGTACCCAACTTCTCCTAGACTGTGGCATTTGCACCGCAGAAAGTGGAGAAGGTTCTTTCAACCCTTGACTCTCATTCTGGAACTGGACCGGATGGCATCAGCTCCCATGTCCTAAAAACCTGCTCTGCTGCTCTTGCACTTTTTCTTTCTGCACTTTTCACCCTATCATTTACCATAGGTGATCCTTCAATTGCTTGGAAATTAGCCAGCATCACAGAATTACATAAAACGGTGCAAAAATTGATACCCTTAACTGCAGGCCTATCAGCTTACTTCCAATCATCAGCAAGATCATGCAATCCATCATCGCAGTTGACATGAAATCATTCCAGGTCACTCTTTGACATGCTTCTTCTACTCTCCCAACAATGGATGGAGGCCTTCAATGTCAGACGTGAGATAAGGGCCGTCTCTCTAAACGTATATCGAGCTTCTTATACCACTTGGCATTCCTGCTTTGCTCTCCAAACTATCTGTCTGTGTTGGTGCCCCTGTCTCATGCCTTGCACAGCTTATATATAGAGTCTACACCTGGGATCCGAGTTCAGCTGTGCACATCCCATCTAGGCATTCACTTTCTAACTGTCCAGAGTCCTGCAACCACACTCCTTGGACCCCGTAGAAGAAGTGTCGACACAGTCTTGAAATGGCTCCATGTTGCATGGATCCACGCCCATCATTTAAGACTTTCACCATGACATATCTAAGCATGCTTGCAGTGGTCAAATCAGTACATCTGATGGACATGTAGGCAATTCGAAAGTGTTATGTTTATTGACAAATAGAGGTTTCTCCTTTAAAGGCATGATGGCCGTGCATGGGTCGACAGAAGACGCAATGGCGATATGCCCCAGTCTGTGTCCAGGAAGTGACAAATTGTGCATGTGGACGTGTCATGACGTGGGATGGTATTGCTGAAACCTTTTGCACCAACTTGATCCATATTCATGGCAATCTGACAGCAGATTGATACATTGAGATCTTACTACAACGTGTGTTGCCTTCCCTTCAGAGGCATGGTCCAGAAATTAGCTTTATTCATGATAATGTTCATGCTCACAGGGCCATTCAAACAAGGAATTTTGTTGCCAATGCCGACAATAATGTCATGTCACTCTGGCCTGCCATCTCACCAGATTTTAAGACAATTGAACATCTCTTGGATATTATTGATCGTCGTGTTTGTACGTTGCCAAGACAGCCACAGACCCTCAATGAGCTGGAACAGAAGCTGATTAGAGCATGGAATGTCATTCTCCAGGTTCAGATTTGAGTGCTCAAAAGGTCAATGTGATGACAGTGCAATGCAGTGATTGCTGCCGAAGGTGGACATACCCATTATTGAGATTGTTACTTCCACATTGGATCCCGACGTGAAAACATTTGCCACAATTATGCATCATTATGTTATTAGGTTACCATAAAATGGGCATGCAATTATTCACCATTTATCTCTGTCAGAGGTTTGCCCTCATCTGTGTCCCATGATGTCACATAAATAAATTCCATCAACAACAATCACGTGTTTGGGGTTTTTTTTGGCAGAGTGCACTATAATTTTTTCGTGTAAAAGTTTAGTAAGGACCCTCAAAGGGGGCTGTTGTTGAGTCGTTGGTATTGTCTAGCCAGGTGAATAGAGAACTACTCGTCCTGGACAACAAACTATTTATTCCGGAGAATCAAATGTTGCAATAAAAAAATTAATAAATAGGTCAATAAATAAATGAATGAAGCAATTACTGAGGAAAAGAACCTCAGGCTCACCTGCATAGGGAACTTTTCCGTATGTGACAATCTCGTAGAGGAGGATTCCAAAGGACCAAACATCAGACTTGATGGTGAAGCGGTTGTAGTTGGCAGCCTCGGGTGCCGTCCACTTCACGGGAAACTTCCCTCCCTCACGTGCAATGTACTCATCATCCTGGAAGAGAACAATTGGGATGCCGATGACAAATTTGATTGACAGATCATATTGCAGCTTATAATTATCTACTCCCTTCCCATGTTTCTCATGGTGTCATCCTGGTTATCCCCAAAAAAATGAAACAAAACAATGCAACTCAATATCACCTGCTGGTGGCTGATCTTTACATGTATGATACAACCATGACTGCAGAATTTGAGTTATCCCCCTCCTCCAACCTTCTCCACTCTCCCTTTGTGTGAATAATATGTATAGCTACCTGATCATGTCCATAAAGTGATTAATTACCTTGACCACCTGTTTGTTGTACAGAGCACCTACTCTTTGTTTTTACCAACTAAAAAGAGCACATTTAGTGTGGAGTCATGGAGGTGAAAGCAAAATCAATAATCTTGGCCTGAAAGTGAAAAAAATAAAAGCCTCAACGTCATCTGAGATTATCAATTCCATGACCTTGCATATCTGAGAGGAGACTTCATGGAATGTTTGAGATCTTTATCGAAGATTGGGGTGACTTGCCAATGCAGGTGGCCAACAGTAGTGCATTTTGTGATAAGCAGAAAATGGAGGAGCTCTTTTGAGGGATACGATTAGAATACTGTGAATTTGATGACCAATGCACTGATGTGGTCAGAATTATTGGTGCATATATATGTCACCCAACCAGACATTTTCAACCTTTCTGGAAAGAAAGGGTCACATTGGTCATTGAGAGATTAGAGAGGGAGAGCATGAGGATGGCAAGAAGGTTCAGACACATGACTTTTGGATGTGCAGACACAGTTCAAGCAATCAGTCTTACCTTCAATCTCATCAACCATTGACGAGCAGACTGAATAGAGATCATTGACCAGCAAAAGAACCATTGCAGTCCATAAAAGTAGGAAAAAAGCGTGTGCACCACAGAGATCACATTTTCTTTGTTTATGGAAATCCCGACTCCATGGATATATATCGGTAAGGAATATGGTGGAGCTTCCATATTCCAAATGACCTGCCTCCTGCTTCCTGATTCTTTGCAGAGAGCATGAAATGGTGGACTTGTGAAAGTTAGTGGCCAGACAAGATGCGGAGGTCAACAAATGTCTCACAATTTAGGTGAATGTAAATACACAGACTGGGCTGGAGCCAGTAATGAGAAACATGAAAGGACATGGTGAAATTTCAGAGATGAGGATACAAAATCAAGATAAAGAATGAGTGCCAGGACAAGTTACAGCTGTTTGAAAGAAAAGGATGATATCGGTTGAACTCCATTTTAAGAAATCATCACGGATGAAATGCAAATAATTAATTCAGCCTCTACAGGCACTTGGTGATGCCAGCTTCTTTTGTCTTTTCCCACACCCCTTATTTCCATGCAGCACTCTCTGGGCATGAATCCTTGGGGTTGCCGTCAGGTGGGAAGGGGGTGTTGGTGCAATGACTGATTTTAAGTGTGAATGAGGTATAACCAGCCATGGCAATGCAGCAAAGGCCTGTTGTGATGGTGTCAGTCTGACCTAATTTATAAACTTTCCAAACTAGATTTCTGCAACTGGTGCTTCTTCCCTCTTGGTGGACTTGTTAACAACAACCTTTCCATCCAACCTTTCCTGTTCCTCCTCTGCCACACTTGGCTCCTCTGACCATATAATTCTCAAATGCCATTTCTCTTTGGCTAGTGTTGGAGCGTGACCTCAACTCTGCAGAATCTGGCTGTTTGCACAGGTCTATTGGATGGGACAGCAATATGCATCCTCTCCAAAGGATTGCACTGTCAATTTCTACTGCAGTAAATATTGGTTCTGCCAATGGTGTGAGATGTGTGTGTGGTAGCTCCGCTATGAGCCTTACATTCTGTTAAAAACAACTTTGACAAAAGCATACTTTGTCTCATGCATCATGTTATCTTATCCTGTTTGTGGCTATCCTATAAATAATGTTACATTGAATGCTGTGGTAAGGCAGTTGCAGTGAAGCAACTTCCTTTTTCAACTTGGAAGGCTAATTTAACTGTGGGACCGTTTAAGTTACTTCGTGTAAGGCTCACAATAATTGTGTGTCTATCCTGAAGAACGAGTCTACTTTGAATGTCTTGGTGGGTCCTTATCAATCCTTCCAACCCTTCCCTCATCTCAAACACCATCACTGCTTACTGCTGGAAATAAGGCAGGATATGTCAAGTCAGTGTTTGCTTCCAAGTCTCATCTACCATAGCCATCGCACCCTGTCCAACCATACCCCTATCGTACCCATTGCCGGCTCGATGCAGTGTCTTTCACACCTGAGTAGGTGGAGAAAGTTCTGTCCAGCCCCTACTCTTTATCGCTGACAGGCCCAGATGGCATCAGTGCTGTCTTCTCAAATCCTGCTTTGCTGGAATTACTTCTCTTCTGTCAGTTCCCTTCAACCTATCCTTCACTTTTGGCTGCATACCATCTACCTGGAAGACAGCAAACATCAGGCTCATTCATAGGAACGGATCGAGAACAGATCCTCTCAACTACAAGCCAGTAAACTTATTTCCAATTACAAGCAAAGTCATGGAATTCATCGCTAAGGAAATGCTGCTGTTTCACTCTCAGCAATGGTTGGAGACCCAAAATTTCAAATAAGAAGCAGAATCCTCTCCCTGGATCTCAAACAGTCAACACAGTCTGACATCCTGCTCTGCTTGTCAAGCTTGCAACCTATGGCAAACAAGGCCACCTTCACACCTACATTTCTGATGCCTTCCACATACATGCTCAATGCATTGTATCGATATTGATGGAATATTTTCTTCTTCCCTCCCAGTTTAGACTGGAGTGCCCCAAGTCATTCCTTGATAAACACCTACTCGTATGGCCTTTGTCCATAGCTCAATGGCACACTGCTCTGCTCTACAGGCTGAAACCAATTATTCACATATGTCTGTCCAGGATTCTGTGAAAGCGAAAGCTTTCCACTTCATTCGTTTCTCTTGCAATGAGGCTAAAGCATAAGGCCTGTTGCTTCCATGTCACAAACAAGGCCTTCTAACAGCTTCTGTTTTTACTGCCTCTCATCTGCTCTTGCTTCCACTGCTTTCATAGCCCCCTGACCTTGCCAAGCTGCTCTTGGATGTATGCCTTATTCCAGCAATCTCCTCTTGATTCTTTTCCAAAATTCCAGGCTGACTTAACAACGACTCCACTTTTTTGTTCTTTTCTCCCATTTGTGGAACTTCCTTCTGGAGGCGTTTCAATTGCACTTTTCTCTCCATGGCGTCAAGATGACAACACCACCAACCATTTTGTCTCCCGCCCCCCCCTCACCCTTTACCAACCAGCAATCATTCAACCCTACATCATTGACCTTATCTAACCTAACCTTCTTTCTTGCAGTTTACTGAATTTACTCCTCTTTCCTTTTTCCTGTTCATTCATTCCATTGATTGTTGCATCCACCTGTTGTTCCACTGCCTCACTGTAACTACGTTGCTTTTTTAGCCTTCTGTCTCGTCACTGTTCCATTTGATAAAAATACAAATAAGTGTTTGTTGCAGGTATGAACTAGGGTCGGTAGGGCATAATTTTTCAAGTCGGGCCTCCCCTCTGTTGGTGAATTTGCCCGAGCCAATGGAGGCAACAATGAGGAGTGAATCTCGTTCTCAAATTTTCAGCACTGCATTCAATTCTAGTGAACAGAAGTCACGCATAATCCAAGACTTCAGCATGAAACACCAAGCACATGATGGGGCTTTTCAGAATTGTAACTTATTGCTGTTTGACTAATGTTCAACATAATTCTAGATAACATCCTTCCTCATAGAGAGCAATTTTGAGCACCTTCAGCCCAGAATCATGCATGGATGGCCAGGCATCATATGCCCTCACAATGTGGATCTTCAGGAGACAGTTTAAGCTCACTGGCTGTAAGGAAAGAGGACTCCGTTACATCTGTATCTTTGTTGTTTGAGTCAACCATAGGGCATGGTTCACTACTGCCCATGCCATTTCTGCTCTTCGCAATTATCTTAACCTTAACTTCCGACAACATATGATTAAGTATGAGAAGGTGAATTCTGTCCTTTCAAAATCAGCTGGTTCTGAATTTCCTGGACATCTATGGTATCTCAATGAGGAGCTCATTGGTTTGGTGTTCTTTGATTCAACTGTATCCACAGAGTCAAAATGAACAACAGCAAAGGCACTAAATGAAAAGGAATGCATGGATAAACCTTCAAAGTGCATCCAGCTGAATATCAGGAAATCTGAGGACATATCAATTGAGGATCTTGCAATAAAGAACACAATGGACGTCTTCAGGTGCCTGAAAATTCCAGCTGATTTTATGGATTCGGACTGAGTCATAGGAGCTCAGAGAGGATCACAGAGAGAAACTACAGACAGTTGAATACTTGAAGGTGGTAAAATATGATGCTGAAAGGTTTGTCACCCTTGTTGAGGAGTATAATGCTATCATAACAAAGAAAGAAGAACAGAAGCAATTCCTCCTTCAATTTGTGCAGGACCATAGAAGTCGCTTCCCCAACAGCAAAAAGGAAACAACACCAATGCAAAAGTGACTAACCATGCCAGGCCACTGGTACAGGCCAGCGCAGCAGAATTAATGATTTTTAAAATACATATTTGAACAAAATTAGGGGGGAGGGAAGCGTTAGAATTTTTAACTTTAAATTCTACCTCCAAATAAGGACCACCCTAATGTATGTGAATGCACACAGAATGCACTTTTTTAAAGTGGCAAAATAGCACAAGTAAATGAAATTATCCATATTGCAAGGAAACATTTATTTTGCTGTTGCTTTCACTATACAGGGTGGCCCAAAAGTCACCCTTTCTTACCAGAAAGGTAAAAAAAAATAAATGTAAGGACTGAAAAATGCTTTCCGATCGTAAAGATAATTTATTAATTGATTACCACATGAGATTATCACTGATTACAGTAAATGTTCGAATTGTTGTCCATCAACTTGTAGGCGTTTTTTGATTCAATGAAACACATCACAACAGGCTCAATTCTCTCATCTTTTGTTAAATTTGCTGCCATAACTTATCTGGAAAGCAAGATGGGGGTAATTCATAGCAGGAGTACCAGGCGTTGCCTGGTGCTGTTCTCACCCTATTGGTATTTTGAAGAAAAAAAAAATTATTTTTCCATTTTTTTTGTGGGGGCCTAAAGCACTTCCCCACACCCACTCGGTAATGGGGTTGGGGATCATTTAACATATTACCTTTCACATCGCTACAAAGGTTTAGGCACTATAGAGCGATTAAAAAATATATATCTTTAAAAAAAAAAATCCAACTTTTAAAAATAACTTTAATTTGTTTTTTGGCCTTAACACTCAACTTTGAAAGTTTGACGAAGATCCGTTCAGCCATCTCCAAGAAAAATGGTGACACACACACACACACACACACACACACACACACACACACACACACACACACACACACACAGACACAAACACAGACACACACACACACACACACACACACACAGACACAGACACAGACACAGACACAGACACAGACACAGACACAGACACAGACACAGACACAGACACAGACACAGACACACACACACACACACACTTCTCTTATGGGATAGATAAATTAAATACACATAATTAAAATAATATCCCGATCTGATGTACCATACTCTTTGAAACATCCATCTGAGGGACGGCACACACGTTGATGAAACAGGTAAAATAACAAACAAGGTAAAAATTAATGATTGTAGTCCAACCGCACAAATCCCAACTGGCTTCTGACTTTTGGGTTACCCTGTATGTATGAGATGATTACATAAGAATGCTTCTTCTCTTACAAAACCAATCAACTTCAATCTTCCCTATTCAAATTGTAAAAAGAATAAATGTCTGGTGAGATTATTCTCGGTGAGTATCACGGTGAGTATCTTCGGTGAGTATCACGAAGTCAAGGACTTCTTGTTGAAATTTTTTTTTTCTTTTTTTCAAATTATTTCTCCTAATAGGTAAAAAAAATCAAAATGTTGAGGTCATGACTCCGAGTGAATTTGGGTGTGAAGGGGAAGCACCAATGAGGTTGTCATTGAGATTCAGAGGTTTTCCAGAAATTAGCTTTTCCGGAAAACAAACTGTGAAGTGCGAGATGATTTGTCAAATTTGTAATGTTTATCAACGATGTTGTTTTGGAACTTCCTCTTTTGCAATGAACAAGCACAGCATGAGAGTGAAACGTTCACTTCTTATTCTGAGTTTCTTTTCAATGACGGAATTTTGAAACTGTTGCTCAAAATAAACTTCCATTTATTTTCAATATATTTAGTCAGATTTTATTTTTGATACCATAATATTATTCAAATAGCCTTACTTTTACGAAATGATTCCTCGGATCAATTAATGTTGACATACGACTGGAATTGTCTGATGGGATTGTGTGTAGTCTTCTATCATGGAAATAACAAAGCTGATGAAGGTATCACGATTTTTGGGGTTTATCATGCAGTGCAAAAGGCAGGAACACATAATGTCACCTTTATAACCCTTGCCAGGCCAAAGTCTGCCACCTTGCATGTCAGATTTTCTCCAACAAGAATATTCCGCGCGGCAAGGTCTCGATGGATGTAATTTTGGTGCTCCAGATATGCCATTCCTGATGCGACTTGAACAGCCATGTTTATGAGGTGCGCCATCTTCAAATTCTTACCATCTGGGCCTGTTCAGATGATGAAAGAGCACATTCTTTAGCATTATTGTCATTATTATCATCATCAATTTGTTTTTATTATTATTCAAAGGCAAAAAGGATGTGGCTATAAAGACTGCAGAAGAAGGAACAATCACATTGCAAAAAGAAGAACAAATGGTAAGCAGTCTTACAACTGTTGGATGCCAACAGTCGAGCATCTTTGTGGCCTACATCAACATTAATATAAACTTTCTTTAGGTCACAATTTCACAATCAAACTTTACTTCTGCTTGTGTAAGGGCCTAGTTGGAATATGCGGCAGCTTGATACATTGCGATTATCCACTCAGTTCTTTGTTTGACAACTTTCTCATTCCTCAAGTACATATCTTCCTGAAAACAAAGTGGTGGTAAGGCCCTTTCTCGTCTGTAATTTTCCATGACACGTGTAATGTCATCCTACTATATAAAATAATGCAATTATCTGTAGCCTCTATGTGTATATACGTATATATGTATATCGCATCATTATATAATTGAATACAGCTTACCTAATCTCCACCACATTTTGCATATGTTATCAGGTTACCCAGTCAGGTCATGGGCACAAAACAATTCCCCCCTCACCCAGCCCCTATCCCCCAGTGAGAATGAGGAGACTTGTAATCTGCAAGTGCTTTAAACCACTGACCCCATGCCAGAGGGAGTGGGTACGAACACCTTTATCACTCTCGTATAGAATGGGTGTTGCTATCATACTAAAATACACAATTTGGTATCTGTCTGTCACTGAAGCATTTGGTCATTAATTGTCCAAATTCAACCAACTTTCTATCACGAATGAGGCCTTCGTCTTATTTTCGGAGTCACTCAGCCTATGTTGCTTTAGACTCGACTGCAAACAATCCCGAGGAATTCCCAAGTCTTATTGCCATTTTTATCCTTGCGAAAACGCCATCTTAAGGTGTATAGATAGCGGCTTGAGCGTCGTTCCACGTTATCGTAGTATTTTTCCAAGGCCGCTTCCCTCGAATGTCACGTCCGATGCCCAGCCATTGCAGACACTCTGCGCCAGAGGTCTGAGACCCCCGTGAATGACTGAAACAATGTTTGAATTTACACTGCGTTCTTTTAACCAAGTTACTGTGTTCATTACCATTTATGATCCCCCAAGGATTGTTCAAATAAAGCCGAGACTGGTGGTTCCTCGCCCGCAGGAAGGCAAAAGGCAGGAAGATGCTTCTTGTAGTAAAGGGTTTATTAAAGTGTATATGGGGATAAGGATGGATGAGGCTATAAGTAACGGAACAGATCTGGTGGTCAACAAACAGATCGGGATGAAAGGGGGGGAAAAAAAACACAATCCTATGTATAAGATAAATAATCCCGTCAATGGTGCCGACAATACAGATTCAGACCACAAAGGAGAACATAACAGATGAGGACTTGGGTAGGCACAAGCTGATCGTGGCTGCAGGACGATGGTATTGTGCAGGTTGGCGTGGCATGAGGTGAAGTGCGGATCAGCGGGAGAGGGAAGAGGATGGTGCGATGATGCGGAGATTGTGTTTGCGTCTCTCGGGTGGTCCGTCCCTCAGGAACGATGAAGTAGAGAGAGAGAGAGAGAGAGAGAGAGAGAGAGAGAGAGAGAGAGAGAGAGAGAGAGAGAGAGAGAGAGAGAGAGAGAGAGAGAGAGAGAGAGAGAGAGAGAGAGAGAGAGAGAGAGAGAGAGAGAGAGAGAGAGAGAGAGAGAGAGAGAGAGAGAGAGAGAGAGAGAGAGAGAGAGAGAGAGAGAGAGAGAGAGAGAGAGAGAGAGAGAGAGAGAGAGAGAGAGAGAGAGAGAGAGAGAGAGCCAAGATGTCTGCTTAAGCCCAACTGACTTGCACATGTGTTTATGTGGATTTTAACCCCTCCGACACTGCATTCCCAGCATGCGGGTGGTCCTATTCATTGTTCGCTCGTCGTCTGTGGGTGACACCATCAGTGTTCAACCCAGGGCCAGATTTAGTGGCAGGTACCCCAGGCGACCACCTTGGATGCCAAGCTCAGGGGGCGCTGAGCTTGAGGTGAGCCTGCCATGAAAATATAATAAGGAATAACAAGGAAGTTTGGAGCAGAAGGAGGCCATTCAGATTCGGGCCATCGTGCCTGTGCGACACCAACACCACGACCAGATTATATAACTCTATTAAGTCAACAAGTCAATTTCATCTGGGGGATGGTGGGAGAAGTGGGGATGAAAAGGTGGGGCAGGTACAGGGATATCACCAGGGTGTTGAAATAAAAATAAGACAGCGCGTCCTGAAGCTCACCTGGATCAGAAGCAACAGTCACTCAAACCCCTCCCCACAGACACCCATAGACCCTGATTTTTTTTCATGTCATGAACAAACTTTGGTACATCATGGGTGATGAAGATTATGGTCAAGTTTCATCGAAATTGGTCGTTACATTGAAATTGGTCATCAAAATTCTTCAGGAGGGGGGCAACATCTCAAAAAAATGAAGTTTGCAACAATAAATTCCACATTTCTGTGACACCTTCAGTCGAACATTGGGCATGGACAGAGGGTTTGTGAAGGACTTTGGCAAAAAAAAAACAAGAAACTTACTGCAGCTGAACCCAACATAAGGTGGGTAATATTTCAATGATGTCAATAGCGAAACTGCAAAAGCCAAATCTGCGAATGTCACCGGTGAAACGCTCACATCATTTTCTCATTCTACTATAAACACAATCTCTCTTTATTTTCATTCCAAACAGCATCATTCAAATCACAAATTAATACTATACGCCATTCTCATGTGACAACTAATACAGACAAATCAGTCGGCGAGAAAGGGCGGATACAAAACACTTCATACGGATCGAAAATTAAAATCATTATTGCATTTAGAAATGTATGGAACCTACCACCATTCACCTGAGAATGGGTAAAAGCAGGGTCGTTCGGCTGGAAATTCAAAAATTATTTTGAGACATTATCAAACCAGCGAATGTTTCTGCTGAACCCATGATTGTGTTTTACTTCCAGATTGAAAGTCAAAATCATAATTGCATCGAGGAATTTATGAAACCTTCTACTCACCTTAGGACGTCTGCGAAGACCCCAAAACGTTCTATTGTTACTTGGCAAAAAAATATATATCTGGACAAGTATATTGATCGCTTCATTTGTTTGTCTGTCCGCTCACCTTTAATCAACGACAGGTCACAATTTTAATACGATCCTCATGAAACTTCACCGAAGGGTGGAGTTGTAAAAGGTCATCATAGGCCAAAGGTCAATAACCTTTTAAGATTTCTAAAATCCTCAATTTTCATCTGATTAACTTCAAATTTGACGAGGATTTGCACATCAGGTCATTGAATTCAAACACCAACCATGTTTGAGGTCAACATCAGCCAAATTTATAAAAGCCTCAATTTTCATCCAATTGACTTGAAATTTGAAAGCATTTGCAGATGAGATCACTGAATTCAACCATCATTTTTTGAGGTCAACATGCGCCAAAAGGTCAACAAAGGCCAAATTTCTAAAATTGTCAATTTTCATCCGATTGACTGGAAATTTGAAGAGGATTTACATATCAGGTCACTGAATACAACCACCAATTTTTTGAGGTCAATAAAGGCCAAAAGGTCAACATAGTCCAAAGGTCAACAACTTATGTGCAATTTCTAAAATCGTCAATTTTCATCCATTGATTTTAAATTTGAACAGGATTTGCAGATCAGGTCAAAAGATTAACATATCAGGTTCAATCATCAAAAGGTCAAAAACAACAGAGAGAGGTGATCGTCTTCTCTTAGGGATAGGACATTCCAGGCACCTGCCCGAAGGGACCGCCTCAGGTTAACCCAAGGAGACCACCGTCTGGTGGATGACACCTCAGCACCACCACGACACACTCTCCCGCAATCTGACCCGGGAATGTTACCCCGTGGTTTCCATCCTATCATCAAAGATTGGGAGTCCCGAAGACTTTGCCCCAATCCCGTCATCCAGTGAGCTGCCCTTCGCAGGGCAGCTGCACAGGATGTACTCCCACG
Organism: Eptatretus burgeri; assembly: GCF_056783735.1. NCBI lineage: Eukaryota > Metazoa > Chordata > Myxini > Myxiniformes > Myxinidae > Eptatretus > Eptatretus burgeri. Next base: position 58,963,620 of record NC_140966.1, read on the forward strand.
GAGTGGGTTTTCAGTTTTCTTTGCGGTTTTTTTAATGTGTTTTGCCTGAATTAAGTGCTTTTGCGGTGGCCGGCGTGCAAATATTGCCACCAATCTCCTAGAAAAAGGTAACCTAACTGCAGGAGGACATCCACAGACACAGTTGGGCACCATATATGGATGGCCGTTGGCTCACAAGGAGCTCCTCCGTCCTTTGATAAGTTTTGTTTTTAATCTTGCTGGGTGTCCATATCATACACCCTCCTCACCAAGAAACCTGGTAGGGGAGATGATTTAGTCACCGCCAACCCAACCATGAAACACGTTAGTATCGGTTTACATTGTACCTGGAGCAAGTCACAGGTCTGATCTGGCTTTACCTGACAATACTCTTTTAATACTGTTTTTTTAGGGTGTGTGACAAGGATGAATTGATTCAATTTTTTGGACATCATAATCCAGATCTGGATACGAGAAGTTTTTAATGTTTTTAGTGATGAGAGATTGGTCCAAAAATATATATATACCTTACAGCACGATATTTGAAAAAAGTTGTGAACAAGCTGATTAGATTTTTGTTCAGATCCGGATCCATATCAGGCCTATCAGTGGGATACAAAACATAAATTGTTCAGCCTGACAGAGATGTGCTTTACCAAGTCATTTCTAGTTACTTTTGTTATTAGAAGCGGACTTGGAGACTCACCACGATAAGCCATCTATACACCTTATCATGGATTTCACCCAAGGGCAAATAAAGTTGCGACAACCTCCATCGTGTGACCCTTATTCTTCCTGTCAAGTTTGTTTGAGATTGAATAAGTCACCTCCGAATGTATCATGTTCAGACAGACACCAAATTATGTATTTTCGTATGATGTCCATCATCCATGTACCCCTCTATCCCCATTGCATCAAGCCTTCTAATTTAAACCTGTCTCCTCTTTCTGCAACCAATACCTTTCCAGGGAAACCAGTGCATGAATTAATGACTCCATGAGTGAAAGACCCCACCTTACTACAGTTATAATTCTCTCACCTTCATTCTCAATCTATGGCCCCTGCTGCTATCACTGCCTATTCTGCTGAAACACTCTCCTGCACTTAATCTGGCTACTCCCTTTATTATCCTAAACATCTCTATCAAATACCCTCGTAATCACCTCCTTTCTAATGTGTAAAGTCCTGTCTCCTCAGCTGTTCCTCATAGCTTAATCAACATCGCCCCAGAATCTAGCTAGCCCTGGCAGACCAATCGTTGGTCTCTGCCTTTTCTCTACAATGCCAGGGCTAGTGGAGGAGCAAGAACATAGAATGGATCAGCACATAACAGAACAAAAGGAAGCACACCAATAGCAGACTTTAGGGACAAAATAGAGGAAGACTTGGAGAAATAGTAGATGTGGGGAAGAATGGGACAAAGGGGAGGACAAACAGGTGGAAAAGATGGATGCAGAAGCAAACACTCAGGAAGGAAAAACTAAAAACTTGGAAAGAGGTGTGCTTGGGGAGGGTTAATGGGGGTAGAAACGATCATGGTTTTTGATGGGGGATGATCTGGGATGGTGATGAACACAACAGATTGTGGTCTTCAATACCTCGAGGGAAAAATGAGATTGAAGAGAATGTGTAAGTCGGTTCCACTGGCAAGAAAAGAGAGTAATGAACGAGTGAGATGAGCTGTGAGCCTGTTTTTTTTTTGTTTGTTTGTTTTGCAGTCTCACTAGAAGGGGGTTGCTGGTTGGTTTTAGATGGTTTTAGGCGGTAAAAGAATATCCATAGCCCCCGTGGGTTAAGGTTAGTGGATGACCCCAATTCTCTCGATGGAAATGTTATTGTATATCGCCACCTGGTGGAGGGCTGTATTACAAGTCGTAAGTCATAAATGTGGGGGAATTAACCTGTCTGAAAGGTCAGGTTTTTTACTAAGGAGATAAGCTATCAAACAGCAGTCCAGTTGGGTGAAGTTAAACAAATGGAAGAGGAGTCTTGGACCATTCAATGCCATGACATCTCCCACACTTGAAATGTCAGCTTCTCCTTCCTTCCAAAGGTTCAGTCAAGGTGCTGTTGATTTCACCACTTGTTCTACATGCCTGAAATGCATATCGACACTAGCATCCACTTCACCAGCAAAACTAGTTCCTTATTGTAGTCGTAGTAGTAGTAATAGTAGTTGTTGTCAACAATCGAAATGTCTTGTGCTGAACGTTTTATGGTATTAATGATTGAAAAGAGTGAAAAGTGTTGATAGTTTTGACTTATACCATAGAACACTTCCACACCATGCAGTACTAGGAAGGTATCTTAGAGTGACTGCATTTGCATCCACTGTCAGACACATTGTGAATCATTAAACAAAAAAGGCAATCACCAGCAAAGATGGCCATGTATTTATATAAATGATTGCGTGCAACTGATTAATGTCAAAGTGAACGGTGACTAGGTTGCTTACTCTGCAGACAGTGCAATAAACTGCCATTGACCATGAGTTCAGTAATAATATAGATCGGCTCCTTGAGAGTGCAAACGGCATACAGCTGGATCAGATTTGGATGTGTAAACTTTTTCATGATGTGCGCCTCGGCCAGGAACTCTTGCGGATCCATCGCTCCTGGTGGAAAGTGTTCAAAATGTTAGATGGATATATATATATATATATATATATATATATATATATATATATATATATATATATATATATATATATATATATATATATATATATATATATATATATATATATATATATATATATATATATATATATATATATATATATATATACACACCTGTCTGGCAGTTAAACAAAATTGAAAATCATTCCAAACAGCAAACTTACTGTTTTATGGATGTCATAAAGAACACAAACAACAGACACGATCAACTAAAAATAGGGTGGTGTAAAAAACCGTGCATCAACGGCGGTAAACTTCTGAAAAGAAAGTTTGTTTGTTTTTTCTACTGCCTTTAAAGCTTTTATTTTGTTTCAAATGAATTATATACTTCAACAGTGTAGAACACAAATCACCTTGTTGGCACTTCCAAAAACCTCCAGTTTGACAGTGCTGAACAAAATATTACGCCATTTTACGCCATCTCGACCAATCAAATTTGTCTCTCACGCTCTCTGTGTTGGGGAATATCGATATCAAGACAAAATGGTAGCTCGCTAGGAAATAATGATGGTGCTTGGAAACACAAAGCAAGAGTTCAAAATACCCCGCCAATGTCCCTTTTGTTAAGACTGCGTGGGGTAAGGTGTTCTATAAACTCTCTCGTATTCAGGCAGCTCTTGAATCCTTTGATGAGGCAAAGCTACAACACCAGCTGATGTATATTCATCCCTTAACCAATAGTACTAGATCTTATTCATATCTTAATGCTAACCTCATTCAGGTTTTGCTACTCCACCCCTCACCTCTACTTTTTGTAAAATTTTGGTGCAGTTAAAAGTATAACGTGCAATCGTTTGGGTATCATGCACATGGGGTGAAATTGGGAGAGAGAAGCCAATGTGAAAAGGGGAACCTGACACTGAAAGAATGTGGTATATGAGGAGTTCGAGGAAAAAAGAAAGAAGACTTGGCTGAATAAGGGGGGGGGGGAAAACTGTTGGAGAAGAGTTTTTAATTTGAGAATCAATATTGAGCTTCATCTTTAATTTTGAAACCTGAACTTTTGTTTTGCTTCTAACCTCTCCTTTATAAAGAATCGTTTTAAAATAACTAATGCTCATTGAGATTGGATCAGATTGAATAATTCAAACCAAGTTACTTGGGAATCGAGCATGATAAGGACGGCTTGATGACAAACATCCTTGGGTGCCTTATGATGGTGAGGGTGAAGATTCTTGCTTCCTCGTGCTCTGCCTGAAGGCACGTTCAGAGCTGCTAAAGAAACCTCATGGCAAGGATTACACTAGGTGGATTGCCTTTGCTTCCCCAGTGGTATTCAGGGAAAGGAATTTGTATTTTGATCAGGGTGCCGGCGATAGCTTAACTACTCTTCGCAAAGGACACTGTGGGCCTTTGATGAAGATTATGAGGTTGGGATTTGGTGAGGATGATTATAATTAATAAATACAAAATAAATGAATTTCTAGAATACCTGATTTCAGGGTCTTCACAGCCACAGGGGTTGTGTTGTTCCAGAGTCCTTCATAAACCTCACCAAACTGGCCAGCTCCAAGCTGCCGCAGCAGTGAAAGGGACGTGCGCTCAACCTCCCACTGGTCCACCGTGTTGTAGGATAAACCGAATGTCACGGGTCTTTCCACCTGCACCACGCCAAGTCCAGCGAGCACATGCACATATACATCATTGCATACACACAACTACCTTTGTTCATCATCATTTACTCATCTTTCTCACATTACCACCCACTCTCAGATCTGCCCAATTCCTTAAAAAAGAAAACCTCTTCATCCCTATTCAAAGTACTTTTTAGATACAATTTGGAAAATAAATATTTGACTACACCCTTTCACTGGACCTTCAGGAAGTGTGTATTTGTTGAGGGCTGGTAATTTGACCCTAAAGGTAATTAAAGTACAAAAGAAGGCCATTGACCCATCATGCCTGTGCCATATCTACATCCCAGCATTCCCAACTATTGCAGTGAGCAATAATGACAACTAACCCTAAAGTAGAGATTTTCACCAGCAGTTTAGCACATGATGCTCCACTCCTTTTGAAAGATATGGGACATATTAACACCAACAACCAATACATATTTGGGAGGCTGGTTGCTTTTACATTCCCAGGTAAAAAGGGAACACCTTGCTCATGCTCACACCACAGTGTTTCGTTAAAGGCTTGATTACTCAGCTCATTGGCAAGGAACTGAATGAGCGACATATTTGGTGAGAAGGTAAGACATGGTGAGCAAATGCCAAAGATAGTGCCCGTCACATGTTAGGACCTGCAAGCATGGACTGTGAAGGAGACACTTCAGTCCATTCCCCTCGTGGGAGTGATGCTGCACAAGATCATACAGATTGGAGAAGATCTGTCGCTTGTTGATGGTGAAACACCCATTCTCCAATGGTTGGATGTGATAGTGGCGGATCTGGTCTCCGTCCCGTACTGCAAAGAAAGGAACAATCTGAGAGTAAGAATTGCATCACATTTATGAGCTTCTTAAAATTTTATATGATGGCATAAACAGTCTTCAGGCACATTTACAAAGTGCTCTAAAGGTGTGTGTACAATGGCCAACATGTTACCTACAGTATGTTTCTTGGGGTTGTGTGCAACTTTTGTTCCTGCATTCTTTGGAAAAAATTACAAATACCTTGCTCCATCCCTTGAACTTTTACATAGCTGAGTTCCGTGCCTTGTCCCTCTATCTATTGCCTAATCGCGTTTACCGATTGGCCAATAATAACCACACTCAGTGGCGTAACGATTAAGCCTATGGCATCTGCTCTGAGTTTTAGAGGGTGGCAGTTTGAAACCCGGCTGAGTCACACCAAAGACTTTAAAAATGGTATGTGCTGCCTTCTTGCTTGGCGCTTAACATTTTAAAAGGATAGAATATGGACAAACAACTATAGGTCGGCAACCATAGTGCAGGCTATATGGGCCTCATGGTCTCCTGCTTTGAAGTTCTTTGTAAGATAACTCGTATGATCATTATTATTATTCTTATAGATGTGTCGTGGACAGATAGAACATGTTTGATTTCAACATGATAGACAACATATTGTACATGACATGTTATGGGATGTGATAACTGGTCAAGTTTGTCCCAAATGACACAAAAACACATTTGTTTCATGCACCATGTTGGGAAAAACATGAGCAGTGTAAGTGATATACTCAACTTGTATATAAATCAACTATTGGACAAAATGTCAGTACATCAGCATACTTTTACATGAAATTACAAGGAGATAGGTAGACAATGGACAAATCAACAAAGTATATGGGATGTTGAACCAAAGAACCATGAATTATGATTCTTATACTTAAATGGGAAATTGCAATCAGGCAACGACATTTAACTTTAAACCATGTCTTACTTTAAAAGTTTAACTTTAAACCATGTCTTTCTTCAAACGTTTAACTTTAAACCATGTCTTACTTTAAACATTAAACTTCAAACCATGTAATACTTGAAACATTTAACTTAAAACCATGTCATACATCAAACATTTAACTTTAAACAATGTCTTACTTTAAACTTTTAACATGAAACCATGTCTTTCTTTAAACATTTAACTTTAAACCATGTCATACATTAAACATTTAACTTTAAACCATGTCTTACCTTATACTTTTAACTTTAAATCATGTCTTACTTTAAATGTATAACTTTAAGCCACGATTACTTTAAACATTTAACTTTAAACATTTAACTTTAAACCATGTCTTACTTTAAAAGTTTAACTTTAAACCATGTCTTATTTTAAACGTTTAAATTTAAACCATGTCTTACTTTAAACTTTAAAATTTAAACCATGTCTTTCTTTAAACGTTTAACTTTAAACCATGTCTTACTTGAAACATTTAACTTTAAACCATGTCTTACTTGAAACATTTAACTTTAAACCATGTCTTACTTTAAACGTTTAACTTTAAACCATGTCTTACTTTAAACGTTTAACTTTAAATCATGTCTTACTTTAAACGTTTAACTTTAAACCATGTCTTACTTTAAATGTTTAACTTTCAACCATGTCTTACTTTAAACGTTTAACTTTAAATCATGTCTTACTTTAAATGTTTAACTTTAAACCATGTCTTACTTCAAACATTTAACTTTAAACCATGTCTTACTTTAAACATTTAACATTAGTTTCAACCATGTCTTACTTTAAACATTTAATTTTAAACCATGTCTTACTTTAAATGTATAACTTTAAACCATGTCTTACTTTAAACATTTAACTTTAAACCATGTCTTACTTTAAAGGTTTAACTTTCAACCATGTCTTACTTTAAACATTAAACTTCAAACCATGTCATACTTGAAACATTTAACTTAAAACCATGTCATACATTAAACATTTAACTTTAAACAATGTCTTACTTTAAACTTTTAACATGAAACCATGTCTTTCTTTAAACATTTAACTTAAAACCATGTCATACATTAAACATTTAACTTTAAACAATGTCTTACTTTAAACTTTTAACATGAAACCATGTCTTTCTTTAAACATTTAACTTTAAACCATGTCTTAATTTAAACATTTAACTTTAAACCATGTCTTACTTTAAACATTTAATTTTAAACCGTGATTACTTTAAACATTTAATTTTAAGCAATGTCTGACTTGAAACATTTCACTTTAAACCATGTCTTACTTTAAACATTTAACTTTAAACCATGTCATACATTAAACATTTAACTTTAAACCATGTCTTACCTTATACTTTTAACTTTAAATCATGTCTTACTTTAAATGTATAACTTTAAGCCACGATTACTTTAAACATTCAACTTTAAACCATGTCTTACTTTAAAAGTTTAACTTTAAACCATGTCTTTCTTTAAACGTTTAACTTTAAACCATGTCTTACTTGAAACATTTAACTTTAAACCATGTCTTACTTGAAACATTTAACTTTAAACCATGTCTTACTTTAAACGTTTAACTTTAAACCATGTCTTACTTATATACATTTAACTTTAAACCATGTCTTACTTTAAACGTTTAACTTTTAATCATGTCTTACTTTAAACGTTTAACTTTAAACCATGTCTTACTTTAAATGTTTAACTTTCAACCATGTCTTACTTTAAACGTTTAACTTTAAATCATGTCTTACTTTAAACGTTTAACTTTAAATCATGTCTTACTTTAAACGTTTAACTTTAAACCATGTCTTACTTCAAACATTTAACTTTAAACCATGTCTTACTTTAAACATTTAACATTAGTTTCAACCATGTCTTACTTTAAACATTTAATTTTAAACCATGTCTTACTTTAAATGTATAACTTTAAACCATGTCTTAGTTTAAACATTTAACTTTTAACCACGTCTTACTTTAAATGTATACCTTTAAACCAAGTCTTACTTTAAATGTATAACTTTAAACCATGTCTTACTTTAAATGTATAACTTTAAACCACGATTACTTTAAACATTTAACTTTAAACCATGTCTTACTTGAAACATTTAACTTTAAACCATGTCTTACTTTAAACGTTTAAATTTAAACCATGTCTTACTTTAAACTTTAAACCATGTCTTACTTTAAACGTTTAACTTTAAACCATGTCTTACTTTAAATGTATAACTTTAAACCACGATTACTTTAAACATTTAACTTTAAACCATGTCTTACTTGAAACATTTAACTTTAAACCATGTCTTACTTTAAAAGTTTAACTTTAAACCACGATTACTTTAAACATTTAACTTTAAACCATGTCTTACTTGAAACATTTAACTTTAAACCATGTCTTACTTTAAACGTTTAAATTTAAACCATGTCTTACTTTAAACTTTAAACCATGTCTTACTTTAAACGTTTAACTTTAAACCATGTCTTACTTTAAATGTATAACTTTAAACCACGATTACTTTAAACATTTAACTTTAAACCATGTCTTACTTGAAACATTTAACTTTAAACCATGTCTTACTTTAAACGTTTAAATTTAAACCATGTCTTACTTTAAACTTTAAACCATGTCTTACTTTAAACGTTTAACTTTAAACCATGTCTTACTTTAAATGTATAACTTTAAACCACGATTACTTTAAACATTTAACTTTAAACCATGTCTTACTTGAAACATTTAACTTTAAACCATGTCTTACTTTAAAAGTTTAACTTTAAACCACGATTACTTTAAACATTTAACTTTAAACCATGTCTTACTTGAAACATTTAACTTTAAACCATGTCTTACTTTAAACGTTTAAATTTAAACCATGTCTTACTTTAAACTTTAAACTTTAAACCATGTCTTACTTTAAACGTTTAACTTTAAACCATGTCTTACTTTAAATGTATAACTTTAAACCACGATTACTTTAAACATTTAACTTTAAACCATGTCTTACTTGAAACATTTAACTTTAAACCATGTCTTACTTTAAAAGTTTAACTTTAAACCATGTCTTTCTTCAAACGTTTAACTTTAAACCATGTCTTACTTGAAACATTTAACTTTAAACCATGTCTTACTTTAAACGTTTAACTTTAAACCATGTCTTACTTATTTATATACATTTAACTTTAAACGATGTCTTACTTTAAATGTTTAACTTTAAATCATGTCTTACTTTAAACGTTTAACTTTAAACCATGTCTTACTTTAAACATTTAACATTAGTTTCAACCATGTCTTACTTTAAACATTTAACTTTAAACCATGTCTTACTTTAAACATTTAACTTTTAACCATGTCTTACTTTAAATGTATACCTTTAAACCATGTCTTACTTGAAACTTTTAACTTTAAATCACGTTTAACTTTAAGGGCCGGATTTACGAAAGGTGCTTAGCTAGCGTCTTGGTAACACACACCTAACCTCGAAACGCTGACAAAACCATCTTTGGACATGCACAGCTAGTCACCCGTTTAAATAGCAATTTGCAAAGGGACATAAACAGCCGATTATCTGTGCAACACCACACACATCTCTAACATCCAATTGAAATGATGCACTTGCATTGAATCACAGCACCACGGACAATTGTTGGAGTGCATTCAGCACATTGCTCCTCATCGTAGGTTGATCAAGGTCATCTTTCTCTAGATTTAGCAGCCAACGAAATTACTCCTTGAAGAGATCCATCCATCCCTCTTTCGAGATGATCCTTCCCTCTGTCCACTCATCCCTCCTCTCTTTCCATTCATCCGTCCCTCCTTCCACTCATCCATCCCTCATTCAACTCATCCATCCCTCCTTCCACTCATCCATCCCTCCTTCCATTCATCCATTGCTCATTCCACTCATCCATCGCTCATTCCACTCATCATGTTGAAGACAATCGGTGAAGGTGTATAATCTCTGTATATGAGCTGTGGTTCCCACATGTATCCCACTCTGGGTAATCTGGATTGAACTGATCGATGATGGTTATTGAAACATCTACTATGTTTTATGTTTGGGTGGTACACACAGTGTAAAATTAATTAGTGGCTATCTATTTATGTATGCAAGCATATCTGGTGACGTTTTTCCACTCTGTCCATTCCCTTATATGGGCCAAATTTAGGAAAGGTGTTTAGTGAATGACTCGCTAGCACATGCCTAACCCTTAAACAGTGACAAAAACCATCTTTGTATGTGTCCAGCTAACAACCAGTTTAAACAGCTATTTACAAAGGGAGATTAACATCCATTTAGCTGTGCTAAAGCTGAACAACTGTTTAGTTATGCACAACTAAGTTAGGATTCATTCCTTTGAATTATTTATTTTGTTTACCGCCCCATATAGGAGGTTACCAAACCAATTTACCTCAATGACCCCACATTGGCCTCGCCAAACGACAAGTTTTAATTTGTGTGTTCTAATGGCTGCAGCATGTCGGCAAAGAAAACAGGGGACAATTATTCATTCAGCAATGAATGCGTTTCATCGAGCTAATGAAGGTTCACCAAGGAGCAATAAAAGACAGGAGGAAGTGGCATGAGTGCAAATAAGAAAAAGAAGCTCGCATGGGAAGATATTTCAAAAAGGATGGTGGCCCATTTCTCAGAATGCACAAAATCCTCTGCCAGAGACCTCCGAGAACTCTGGAGGAGGATTAAGATGAAGGCAAAGGCACTAGCTCGTGAGAAGAAACTCGATATGCAAAAACAGGAGGTGGGGAGGCTGTGACTGACGAACTGTGTGAATAAATTGTTGCGATATTGACAATAACAAGTCAATTGTCTTGACTTGGATTGGATTGACTTGGATCAAGTACATCCTGATGTAGATGTTGCTCCATCAGTAGCTGGTAGTTTGAAACAATATTGGTCTGATTCCATCAACCAACCAGCACAGGTCATTCTCACTTCAGGTAATTATATTTTGAGGTTACCAAGCCTTTCAAGGCTGGGTAACCTCTTGTTTTTCTTCTGATTATTATTATTATTTGCAGCCGGCCCAATGGACGATCTTGTTCCAAGCATGCAACACGTTATTCTGATGCATACCTTTACTTGGGTAGTGTATAGGCAACTGGCAGCTCTGTATAGGCAAAAAAAACAAGCTCAAATGAGCTATGATCCTCGTCCTCTTAATGATGACGTCATAAAAACGAATATGACATCATTGTGATGTATCAGGTTTGCGATAAATTATCTGTGCTTATGCCTGGCTTGATTCCCACAAACAAAATTCAAACAGCTTGCCTAGTTTCAGAGATAATGGTATAGGCAATTTCCATTAGTGGCGATATTATAACGTCAACTTTTTTTCTAGGAAGAATTTCCAAAATTGGAGATGGTTACTGCCTGTGCGTGGCCTTTCTGCATAAACATGGCAAGTTTCACGAAGATCCGATGAAAACTCTGGGTTGTGAAACAAAAAGTCAAAAAATAGGAATGACTTCTTAAAAATTGATATGACGTCATAGTGATGTATCATATGTGCGGTAATTCATCTCTGCTAATGCCCTGTTCGATTCCTGCAAACAGAATTCAAAAAGCTTGCCTAGTTTCGGAGATAATGTTTTTGGCGATTTCCATTAGTGGAGATATTTTGACGTCATAACTTTTTTTCTCGGAGGAATTTTCAAAATCTGAGATGGTTACTGTCTGCGCAGGGTATTTTTACATATATAAGCCAAGTCTCAGGAAGATTCGATGAAAACTGCAGGCTGTGAAACAAAAAAGTCCACAAGAACAACAACGTGAGTAAGACTTAGAGATCCTCCACGAGGATCTAAAAAAGTCCACAAGAAGAAGATGAAGAACAACAACGTGAGTAAGACTAATAGATCCTCCACGAGGATCTAAAAACCAATTAAATTACGTGCATTAAGCAAAAAAAATACTTCCTGCTTATAATTCAAAACACCTCACTGCACTGGAAAACGTGGGGACAGGAATACTGTTCTGTAAATAATGGAGGCTTGCAATACCCTGACCCATCTGGAGGTGGCGCTACATGATACACATTTACATAGAGAACTTCCTTCCCCCTTTCCTCTCTCCCCCCAAGACCACCGACAAAGATAAAAACACCCCGATAGATTAATTGGGGTCATGCTGATCCTATATAGCTAGTTTGGATGTAATTAGCCCAGAACTGTAGAAGTAGCGTGACAAACAAGCCGGTAGGTGGCGATGGGTCGCCGAGCATGGAAACTATAAGATATAGAGTAAAATGGATGTCATATAGCGGATAGCGAATCACCTTAAAATTATGCATATGAAATCTCATCCAGTTCCATCTACTGATAACTACTCGGTATCCATTTGAATGAAAAGTACCGAAAATGCGGTTTGAAATCAGAAATCCCCAAAGTTCGAGGGGGTGCTGTGGGTGAACAAAGATCGAAATCTAAAATCCGGCTCGATCCTTTGTGCACAATGTATTCCAGACGATTAGTGTGAATTTTCATGACCATCCAACCATAACCCTAGGAGGAGTAGCATTTGGCGCGAAGGTACCTCCAGCTCTCGCATATTATCGATTTTTGCATTATTTGACCTTTGACCCCTGACCTAAGCGAAATCGGTCAATATGTCCTGAGGCAAAGTTGTAGTACTCATTGAGTACCATGAACCTGCAGAGTTTCATTCGTATCGATGCACTCACCTGGTCGCTAGGGGGCCTTCAATTTTCGCCAATTTTCACGCATACCCTAATTGTAGGGGGAGCTGCGGGTAAAGTATTCCATAAATCACAAAAACCGGAATATATTTAATAGAGCATCACCTGTACATCATTCGTGCCAAATTTCATAACCCTACGTGAGATAATGGCTTTCGGAATTGATTTCGCGTGAACGGTACTGATTTTGAAGGTTTTTCGGTTGTTGCTAGGGAACCAAAGCGTCCCTAGCAACCATCACAATTTCCAAAGCACTAGGTCATAAGATGTACCTACCACCCAAGTTTGGTCAAAATCTGCCCACGTTTACTACCAATTATGCTGATGACAAACGAACAAACATCCAAACAAACAGACAGAATTACTGACAATAAGGGTCACCACCTATTTCGGCGACCAAACAAATACGCAAACACCGGTCAGGATACTTCAGCCACGATTTTGGGGGTTTATTCCCTTTTAAATTAATTTTCTCTGCAACCGATTTACACCAAATTTTCACCATAGGTGCGACTGCTCGTGTGGAATGTTTTAATAATAATTCTGACATCGTAGGTCATGTGGTGTGGCAGCCATGTTGGAAAAACTGAAACATTTCGGACCTCTGTATCTCTGAAAATACACGATGAAAAAAAATTGAAACTTGGCACATGGCAAATACTCCACATGGGGAATAAGTGCGATTTTTTTCGACGTTGTTGGTGAAGTGGTATCCGGGTGAAAATTTGACACGTAGAATGCTACATCCGATCATTAAGAAAAAATTTTGAGGGTCATCTAGGGATAAATTGGTCAACAGAAATAAATAATTGAAGACATCATAAGTAACGTGGTTCAGCAGCGATATATATATATATATATATATATATATATATATATATATATATATATATATATATATATATATATATATATATATATATATACATATATATATATTTTTTTTTAACTTTAAAAATCCCCTTCTCCAAAATGGTTGAACAGATTAAGGTGAAACATTACACGTTTCCCAAGTGTTGGTGATACCAGGGTGATGATGAATAATTGAGAATCACATGGTTGGGTGGAGATATTGGATGAAGCAAAGTATTAAATAATGTTTTCTCTGGAAGCGTTTGTCCTATCAAAGCTGAACTTTCCAATTATTGGTTCACGAAAAAATATTTTCATGAAAAAAAATAAGTGACCACTATATTCGTTATTGTTGTGTGTCTGTATGTCTGTCTGTCTGTCTGTCCCGAGCATAGCTCCGTGGGTTTTGATCCGATCCTGATAAAATTTTGGTGGGAGGTTTATATCATGATCTCGTTGTGTTTTCCTGACAATGGACGTGGTGCGCCCATTATGGGCGGAGCCACGCCCAAAAAAACATGTTTTTAGGGGGTAGCCAATTTCAATTTGCATCTTCTCCTAGGGGGTTTGTCGAATCTGACAGGGTTTTCGGTATTTGGTTAGCCCAATGGCACCTGCATAGCCCCACGGAGCTCGATTTTTCATTTTCGTCCCAAGGTCAAGGTCACAAGGTCACGAACTTAGAAAATTGCGAATTTTGACATAAAAATCATACGACCGCCCAAACTTTGAGAGCTCGGATGACAATATTTTTAATGTATATTCTTGACGTCATTCCCCACCTAAAGTCTCGAAACCATTTTGCTCCATCTCGAACACCTTGCCCATGGTGCCCCCCTTCAAGTTTGTTTTTACGCTGATTTCATCAAAGTTTGGATAATCCGAGGAGTGCGAAATGCCATATAGCCTATATGACGTTATATTGTTCCTGGAATGTTCCAGAGGAAGTTTTCCACCAAAGGTCATAATCCTTGACCTGTGACCTTTAAAGTTCACAAACGTCAAATTTTCAAAGTTGTGTGAATCGAACCTGGTTTTCGACCTCCTTCGACGAACGAACTCCAATAAGCTATAGCACGTATCCTGTTTCTTTATTTTAATGTCCACAACATTGTTTTGTGATCTTTTTAGGTTGTGCAAAAGTCAAATTTTGAAAGTTGTTGAACGAAACCGGGTTTTCGACATTTTGCAGCTAATAACCGGTCACTCGTACTACATCATGTTGATCATTTTTATAACTTGGTGAAACATTATCAGATTGTCTCATCCTTGACTTCTGAAACAATCTACATCGTAAAATACCGCTCGTGAACCATCGTCGTCTTCAGACTTGTCATCTAACATCATTGCTGTATTAGTGTGAAAATGATGTCACAAGTCATGTGGGTTCGCAGCCATCTTGGATGGAAAACGCACCTTATCCGATTGATAGAAACTTCACAAGCTTGATCCCCTACCAAATTAGAGGCAGAATGTAAACTTATGATGTCACAGGTCATGTGGTTTGGCAGCCATATTGGATTGAAAATAAAAATAAAATTTTTTTAAATATTCTCCTCCAGAACAGCTTACTTGATCAATCCAAAATGCCACACCCATGATCTATTGCCCTTGAGGAATATATGGTGTAAATTTTAACATCATAGGTCACATCGTCTGACAGTTATATTTTGAAGAGTAAAACTTTTTTTAAATCTTCTCCAGACCTCTTGACAGATCGAGAGGAAACTTCACACACATATGTTCTCCAAGCCTTGCGGATACCAGGTACCAGGGTGTTCATGAATAATTAATGTCAGATGGTCTGACAGCCATGTTCGATTAAATGGAAATCTCAAAAACAATATTTCTCTTGAACCATTTCGTCAATTCATGTGCAACTTCACAATTATGATCTCGTAGACATGTGTAAGGTATGTTTTTAAATTTCAACCCAATCAGCCACATGGTCTGGCAGCCAGAATGATTTAATTGTTTGAATCTGATTACTTTTTTTGTTGTTGAATCAGACTCACTTGGCTACGCCTGGATAGGATTGAGGGTAGGGGAGTATAAATTAAAATGATACTGATGATGATGCAGGAAATAGGGTCAACTATGCATCTAATAAATGTAACTAGGTCCGTAACTTGTAAATCCCGTGTTATATCAAAGCAGGGTTGTATCAAAGCCAGACGTCTTGGTATCCAGTCATCATTGCTAGCAGTTATAAAGTGGCAGTTCTAGTTTTCTTTACGATCAGTTGAAATTGTATTATGAAAAGAAAAAACTACTTTGTAAATCCATGCACATTCTTTGTAATCTAATGAAATATTGATATATTATGTATTCAAAAATACATGAACTTCTTTTTCTATTATAGTGTAGTGAGGAGGAAGATTGCATTCCAGAAGGGGGAAGATTGCAGATTACGTTGAAGAGGAAGATACTAATTTGATATTGTCATACTTCTCCAGCGGAATGCATGTATCCTCAAGGATTCTCAATGCATGTCGATGAATTTCCCTATCCTCTTCTGCCTAATCTTGAGCTAATTCAAGCACTCCTAACACATCCATATTCACCATCCTTTGTAAACTACCAATTATAAGCTGTGCAATGCTTGCTTCAAGGCCTTAAACACACTCTTAACTAGAATGGCACTCGGAAGAGCGCATACCTCCGCCAAGCTGATTAAGTTATGTTTTGTATCCCACTGACAGGCAAGATCTGGATTCAGACCTCAACTAAAATTTAATCAGCTTGTCATTGTCACCTAACCAAATCATCCATAAAGCTTTGTCCGAATCTGTCCCAAACTTTTTGAGATATTGTGCTATATATCGTTTTTTAGCACGATCACTCTCAATGGTGAAAAATCACTTTAAAAATTCTCAGATCCGGATTTGGATCTTCACCAAAATCTAATAATTTTGTCCTTGTCAGATACCCAAGCCCTCCACCAAATTTCGTCCAAATACATCTTCAACTTTTTTGAGATATGCTGTTCACAAACAAACAAACAAACAAACAAAGAAACAGACAAGGGTGAAAACATAACCTCCTTCCTCCTTGTGGCAGAGATAAACATGCCCTCGAGATGTGTAAAAGTTACTTTGTTATTTAAACGCTTGTGATTAGGTTTTGATCTGCATTAGATAATCACTCTTTGGTGAAAGGCCATTAACTTTGAATGGGTGATCATCACACGATTAGCGATTCTACACCATTTAACTCTTTGATGCCTTTCGCAAATCCCACCTGCCCTCGTCTCACTGATGTGTAAAAGTTTCTTTGTAATTCAAACGCGTTTTGATCGCACATGAGATAAACACTCTTCGATGATTGGCGACTAACTTTGAAATAACTTTGAACGGGTGGTCATCAGGTGATCATCGCACGATTAGCGATTCGACATGGCTAACTCTTAAATGTCTTTTCTGAATTCGGCCCTTCCCTTTTTTTTAACTCTAATGGGAACTTCAAACATGCCATCACCAAACTTTAGAATTTTGAATAGAGAGAATAAAGTTCATATTAAAGGTGGTTGTTTTTATTGTTTCTCATTTGCCTTTGAACTCCAGATGATATGACGATTGACTCGGACTCAGGAATAAAACTTAAGATACGCACGGTGTATACATGAGTGAAATGTCGTCTTCAACTTTCTTTACAAAATAATTGTGTTCATGGTAATTTTGGTTGTGCCATTACTAAGTGACAATGTGACATAACTGTGGTTTGTTTCATTTGTTGGGTGTCGTAGTTGCATACCGGAGAGAGCATATGCATTTTTCTTGCTCTCACTCTCACGAATAAGAAATGCCCCATGATCATTCACTGGAGCCAACAGCAACTTGACTGCATCAGCTCGGTTTATTCTCCCAAAGAACCACCTGCACACACACACACACACACAAGAAATCAAAGATAAAAAAAACACAGCCAACACACACACACACATATATATATATATATATATATATATATATATATATATATATATATATATATATATATATATATATATATATATATACATATATATATACACACACACACACACACACACACACACACACACACACACACACACACACACACACACACACACACACACACACACACACACACACACACACACACAGTGGTCTGCAAAAGTATTCACTTCCCTCCAAAGTTTTCACATTTTAATGCCACCTGAGTTTTTTTCATGATTATTTCAAATCAAACTTAACACATAGTGTTCACAAACTAGGGGAGAAGGGTGTCGAAAATATCGAAATCATTCGAAAAAAAAATTTCTTCCAAAAAAAATCAAACAGACACATCTATTTCAGTTTAATAAGTACCTATATTATAATGACATATAATCAACATTGAAACTTACCGGTGAAAACTATATAAACACATATAATTGGATGGCAAAATTTTTGTTATGTGTCCCAATGGGCCCCATGGCTTGGGGTAAACTGGGACAGTACATGGGGTACATTGGGACAATGTATACATGTGTTCAGTCCTCATAGTATACAAACTAAATTCATCATGCATGTATTTTTTATTGGAATTACCACTTGTATGCAAGCACAAAAACAAATCACAATAAAATTCAATTGTACAGAACATTGCATATTTTATTTATTATATCAATTCAATAGAACATAGAACTTAAAAACAATAAGATGAGAATGTATTTATGGTCTCTTGAATTTATATTAGGCTACATAGGCCTAGAAAATAAATGAACATTTGAATCAAATAATACTGTCATGTTATGTATCATCATGGTTACCTTAATAATTAATATAAAAAAAACAAATTCAGCCAATATATGTCGAAAATGTCGATAATACTAATGTCCCCTTTTGGGGCATAAAGATTTTTTACAATGACGATACATTTTATACTAATTACACATCAATAATACTCTTTAAATTATATTGGGGTCCATTGGGACATAGATCAGGGTCAATTAGGACATGTCCCAATGGACCCCGATCACACATTTTTCAATCAGAAGGCCATTTTGAAAAAATAAAGTTAGAGATGCTTGAGAGTTCACGACTATTTGGCAGCTTATATTATATGTGTCAACCATGAATCACAGTAATTTCAGTATCTATGTGTTCTAAAGATACAAACAAACAGACAGACAAGGGTGAAAATATAACCTCCTTCCATCTTTTGTGGCAGAGATAAACATCTAAAGATACATAGCCTGGTGTTGGTGCAGTGGTTAGGGCAGCGGCTTGGGACCCAAAAGGTCCTGAGTTCAAGCCCCGTTGGGCCACTGAATTAATATATGTATATATATATATATATATATATATATATATATATATATATATATATATATATATATATATATATATATATATATATATATCCACCAAGTCCTATAACATCAGGGGGTTGACTCAGCTTGTCATCCTTCTGAGGTCGGCGAAATGAGTACCAGTGTACTGGGTCCGGTGTATGCCTCGGTTAGAATAGGTGTACCATATCCATGTGTGTCATAAGAGGCGACCAGGGTTGCGTCAGGAAGGGCATCCGGTGTAAAAACCGATGCCAAATCATTATGCGGACAACAAAACGGATTTCCATACCGGATCGGTCGAGGCCCGGGTTACCAACGACGGCCACCGGTACCGGTGGTCAGCAGGATACCAGTGGAAATTGTGCTACTGCTGGGCGAAGGAGGAGAAGGAGACGGGGAAGGCGAGTCCGGAGGCAGTGGGAGAGGGGGAAGGGTAGAAGTGTGGAGGTGAGAGTTGGAACTCTAAATGTTGGGACGATGACTGGCAAAGGGCGAGAGTTGGCTGATATGATGGAGAGAAGAAAGGTGGACATGCTGTGTGTACAAGAGACCAAGTGGATGTAGAGTAAGGCTAGGAGCATTGGAGGTGGTTTCAAACTGTTCTACAATGGTGTGGATGGGAGGAGAAATGGTGTCGGGGTAATCCTGAAGGAAGATTATGTCAAGAGGGTATTGGAGGTAAGGAGAGTGTCGGACCGAGTGATGAGTGTGAGGTTGGAAATTGTAGGGGTGATGATGAATGTCATCAGTGCATATGCACCGCATATGGGGTGTGAGATGGAGTATAAAGAAGATTTCTGGAGTGAGTTAGATGAAGTGGTGGAGAGTGTATCCAAGGATGAAAGAGTGGTGATTGCAGCAGATTTCAATGGGCATGTTGGGGAAGGGAAAAAGAGGATGAGGAGGTGATGGGTAGGTACAGTCTCAACAAGAGAAATGTGGAAGGGCAAATGGTGGTAGAGTTTGCAAAAAGAATGGAAATGGCAGTGATAAATACGTATTTCAAGAAGAAGGAGGAACACAGGGTGACGTACCAGAGTGGAGGAAAGTGCACACAGGTGGATTACATCTTAAGCAGGAGATGCAATCTGAAGGAGATTAGAGACTGTAAGGTGGTGGCAGGGGAGAGTGTAGCTCGACAGCATCGATTGGTGGTCTGTAGGATGATTTTGGAGGTGAGGTTGAGGAAGAGAGTGAGGGCTGAAAGAAGGACCAGATGGTGGAAGCTGAAGGAGGAAGACTGTTGCGTGGAATTTAGGGAGGAGGCGAGACAGGTGTTGGATGGTGGTAAAGATGGGTGGGATGATTGGGCAACTTCAGCAGAAGTGGTGAGGGAGATAGCTAGGAAGGTACTTGGTGTGACATCTGGACAGAGGAAGATAAGGAGACTTGGTGGTGGAACGAGGAAGTGCAGGAAAGTATAAGGAAGAAGGGGTTGGCGAAAAGGAAGTGGGATAGTCAGAGAGATAAAGAAAGGAGGCAGGAGTACAAGGAGTGGTGGAGAAAGGCAGAGAGAGGTGGCAAAGGCTAAGGATAAGGCATATGACGAGCTGTATGAGAAGTTGGATACAAAAGAAGGAGAAAAGGATTTGTACCGATTGGCAAGACAGAGGGAGCGAGCTGGGAAGGATGTGCTGCAGGTTAGGGTGATAAAGGACGTAAATGGGAATGTGCTGACGAGCGAGTTGAGTGTGTTGAGAAGGTGGATGGAGTACTTTGAGGAGCTGATGAATGAAGAAAATGAGCGAGAGAGAAGGTTGGAAGAGGTGGAGATAGTGAATCAGGAAGTGGGGTGGATCAGTAAGGATGAAGTGAGGACTGCTATGAAGAAGATGAAAAGTGGAAAGGCGGTTGGCCCAGATGACATACCAGTGGAGGCATGGAAGTGCTTAGGAGAGATGGCAGTGGGGTTGTTAACCAGAGTGTTTAAAAAAATCTTGGAAAGTGAGAGGATGCCGGAGGAGTGGAGATCAAGTGCACTGATTCTGATTTTCAAGAACAAGGGTGATGTGCAGAGCTGTGGAAATTACAGAGCGATAAAGTTTTTTTATTTTTATTTTTTGTATACCTTGGTCGAGGCTCGTATGAGAGCTAACACACAACTCACAGCAAGGAGGCATGAGACAAGAGAGGCGGGAGTGGAAGGGACAAAACAGTGGGGAACAGACACATTAGGTGAACTGAGGAAGGGAGAGGGATGGGGATGGGACCGGGAACATCGCAAAGAGAAGATGGACATTACAGGGACTTTCAGGAAGGAAAGCAGGGGAATTGAAGGAAGTGGGCTTGGGTGGATTATCGGGGGTAGAAAAGATCGAGGATTTGGATGGGGGAAGATAAGAGGTGGTGGTGAACAGCTGTTTTGAAAGCCTGGAGGGAAGAATGGGAAAGAATAGAGTGAGGAAGTTTATTCCAAAGGCGGGAAAAAAGAGGAATGAAAGAGTGAAGATGAGCAGTGATTCGTGATTTTGGTAGTTTTACCAGAAGGGGGTTGTTCACGGATCTTGAGCGCCCTGTGGAAATGTGACGGGGACAAATCGCAGAGAGAGCAGGGGGGGGAAGGCTGGAGAGGAGTCGGTAGAAGACAGAAAGACCATCGACCAACCTGCGGTGATTGAGTGAGAGGCCCAAAGACTCAGCTTCATTGCGGGAGATGCCAATGATCTTAAATGCCCTGGTTTCGACAGCGTGAAGCCGAGAAAGGTGGGAGGCAGGAGCACCAGCCCAGAGGGGAGAGCAGTACTCCATCAGGCTACGGACAAAAGCTTTGTAAGTGGTCAGGAGCTCAAGAGGGCCGAGGAAGGACTTTGCATGACGGAGGATTCCCAGTCGGCGACTGGCTTTTGAGGCGAGGTTGGAAATGTGACTTTCCCAGGAAAGGTCATGGCAGATAGTGAGACTCAGAAGCTTGAAAGAAAAGACTTCTTCCAGAGGATTGTTGAGAAAGTGGATGGGGGGGGGGTTTCTAAACGGTCCTTTCAAAGAGACATAGTGAGAGTGTGAGATTTGTCTGGATTGAAAGACATGTTCCACGTGTTGGACCAGTTTGTGATTTTATCCAGATCTGCAGTGAGCGAAGAAGCTCACTGCTGCTTGCCGATCTGAGGGATGACAGATGGTACGGCAGAGGGTGGAGTCGTCGGCAAAGAGAAATAGAGGATTTTCCAGAGAGTCCGAGAGATCATTGATGAAAACCAGAAAAAGAACAGGGCCACACCATGAAGTTGTGGGAAAGAGTAGTGGAAGCTAGGTTGAGAAGAGAGGTGACGATTTGTGAGCAGCAATATGGGTTTATGCCAGGAAAGAGCACCACTGATGCGATGTTTGCTTTGAGAATGTTGATGGAGAAGTATAGGGAAGGTCAGAAGGAGTTACATTGTGTGTTTGTGGATTTCGAGAAAGCTTATGATAGGGTGCCAAGAGAGGAGTTGTGGTATTGTATGAGGAAGTCGGGAGTGGTGGAGAAGTATGTGAGGATTGTGCAGGATATGTATGAGGACAGTGTGACAGTGGTGAGGTGTGCGGTAGGAATGACGGACCGGTTTCAGGTAAAAGTGGGATTGCACCAAGGATCGACTCTGAGCCCTTTCCTGTTTGCAATGGTGATGGACAGGTTGACGGACGAGATCAGACTGGAGTCTCCATGGACTATGATGTTCCCGGATGACATCATGATCTGTAGGGAGAGTAGGGAGCAGGCTGAGATGAGCCTCGAGAGGTGGAGGTACGCACTGGAGAGAAGGGGAATGATAGTCATTCGGAGTAAGACGGATTACATGTGCGTAAATGAGAGGGAGAGTGGTGGTATGGTGCGGTTGTAAGGAGTTGAGGTGGGAAAGGTGGATGGGTTTAAATACTTGGGATCAACTGTCCAAAGTAACGGAGAGTGTGGGAGAGAAGTAGAAAAGAGAGTGCAGGCAGGATGAAGTGGGTGGAGAAGAGTTGCAGGAGTGATTTGTGACAGAAGGGTAGCTGCAAGAGTGAAGGGGAAAGTATACAAGACGGTAGTGAGACCAGCTATGTTGTATGGTTTGGAGGCGGTGGCGCTGACAAAAAGACAGGAAGCAGAGCTGGAGGTGGCAGAGTTAAAGATGCTGCGATTCTCGTTGGGAGTGACGAGGATGGACAGGATAAGGAATGAGTATATTAGAGGGACAGCGCAGGTAGGACGGTTGGAGACAAAGTGAGAGAGGCGAGATTGAGATGGTTTGGACATGTGCACAGGAGGGAAACGGAGTATATCGGGAGAAGGATGTTGAAGATGGAGCCGCCAGGCAGGAGAAGAGGAAGGCCAAAGAAGAGGTTCATGGATGCGGTGAGGGCGGACATGCGGGTGGTTGGAGTGTCAATGGAAGATGTGGAGGATAGAGCGAAATGGAGACGGTTGATCCGCTGTGGCGACCCCTAATGGGAGCAGCCGAAAGAAGAAGAAGAGAAGTGTTCTAAAGATACACATGGTTCAACAAGTAGTGACAGAAATTTACTCAGATGTTGAAAAAATACAAATTTACTTACCTCTTCAACAATTCTGTACTTGAAGTCTCTCAGCCAACATGTGTGCATGGGAATCCCCAGGGCTATATATTGTGATATCATGGGGAATCCCCTCCACATTGGCATACTGAAAATCAGTGTCCCAATGGACCCCATTCTCCCCTACTCCAAAGTGATAAAACTAAAAAGGGCAGATAGACTGTGAATAAGTTAGATTAACAGAGAAAATCAGATGATTCTCAGTTGTATACATATCCAAACCCTTTGCCTCATCAACCCAAAATCACTTCAGATGCAAATTATTTGTTTGAAGTTACTACCCTTCTCGACCATGCCAGATCCCACCACTGCCCTCCCCCCCTCCCTTGGTCACTTCTTTCTCACGCACCACAGATCCTTTCCATCCTACCTCTTGTTCTTCTCTCAATGTTGGCAACTATGCAGATGGCCACGTCCACCTGGATTGTGCTTGGAACGATTATTGTCTGCACAGATAGCACCACACATCCGGTGTGATGATCACTCGAGCTCAAACCGTCATTTGCGTGTCAGGTGTGATGCGGTTCCAGCACGAGAATTGCACAGCCGGCTCAGACCTTCCACCGTAACACAATGGTGCCTGCCTCAGAGCCTTGCTTAATACACATCCTAAAAAAGTAAATAACTGGATGGAGATTTTTTTTCACAACATCGTGACCTTCCCGGAATTACTTGGACAGACAATTGTAATGACATGGGTTTTTTTGGTGTGGTCAATGGTCAAGTTTTTAAAGATAAAAAACTCAGAAACAGATGGCTCCCTCTACCATGCCAAAAAAAAAAAACTCCCCATGTTTGAAGCAAAAACATGTTCACTGCCTTTGTGCATATATAATACATTGATTGTGGTTATATAACTCGGATAGATTCCAATTGCACTCATCAGAGGCCTGAAACATGAGGCCTGTACCATTACAAAGGCACGTAAGGCCGATGGGCTCCAACCTTTTGACATTGGATGATCCTTCAGTTCCATTGGTCATTTTACACAGAAGGGAAAACTTATAGGGAGGGCATGCCAATTGTAAATATGACCGCTCCGAATAAGTCTGTGGCGCTGCGAAAGACCAAGATGGCGAACATATGATGTTTTTAATGGCCAATGGGTGGAAGGAATGTCACAAGCAAACAGATGGACGAACCAGAGTATTATTATATAAATGGATGTGTAGAGTATGATCAAAATCCAAATTAATCATATTTCTGAACAGCAAACATATCGCAGCATATTTCTTAACAGAAAAAAAATAGTTTGAGACCCGGTAGGTGTCCGTTCCATCTCATGAAATCCACCCACGTGTGGAGATAGCAGCCAACAATAGCAACTTTCTCACACGGTCATACGTGTACACACATACACACACCCACACACACATACAAACGTTAACGGAGATGGATAGTTTGAGACCTGGTAGGTCTCAGTTTCATCTCCTGAAACCCACCCAAATGTAGAGATTGCAGCCAACAATAGCAACTTTCTCACACGGTCATGCGTGTACACACATACACACACCCACACACACATACAAACGTTAACGGAGATGGATAGTTTGAGACCTGGTAGGTCTCCGTTTCATCTCCTGAAACCCACCCAAATGTAGAGATTGGAGCCAACAATAGCAACTTTCGCATGCACACGCACGCACGCACGCACGCACACACACACTATTTGGAAAAAATATACAAAGGCAATGCCAACCAACAAATATTACTCAGAGTTCCTTTGCCGATTTGGATGACCAAACTCAACTCTACTCTACTCATGCACACTCGCCATACCTGCTGACACACAAATTTCACGCTTTGCTCGTCAGCACACTTCACATATACACCACCCGGAGAACCACCAAAGGAGGGGTGTGCCTGAAAACACAAAGCAATGCAGTGCACTTGTGGAGGTATGCGAGCAGAAAACTGTTCAAATAAACCCCTCGTGTCATAATCATAATAATACAGCAGATCACGTCAAATGTGATACTCGAAAGAGCAGACGAATGATAACAATGATCTGACGGTGGTGTTACACTCGAAAACTTCGTGCACTGGCACATGGCTAGAAATTAGTTGCAAACTGATATTCAATGGGCACAATGAAACAAAATTGGAACATATGCCTGAGCGTGTTTGTGGATCATCAATAAAATGTCAATATCTGCTTCCTCCTATTTGTTTCAAAATTGTGCCTATACATTATACATATATATATATATATTTATTTAATATGGATACAAACAAACACGACATAATAGTGACCGAAGCTTTTCGTGATGCACTCTTCAGGGTAAAAATCGCAGCAAGTGAAGGAGGAAGTGAAGGCGCGTGGTTTATAGACAGGTCTCAATAAGGTAGACACTGATTGGTTCAACCTTAATGAGGTCATGGTTAATCCGAACGCCCATTGGTCGGCTCATCATCTTCACCTCGAGCTCCCATTGGCCGGAGCAGTGTTCGTCGATGATTGATGTTTGCAACCACATCCTGGAGAGAGGGGGGATGGGTTTCCCCAAAGGTCCATTCACCATTTGTTAACGTAGTTCCCTTGATCTTTTCATGCTGAAAGAGACACAGAGATCGTACAAATTCATTTTGACGACATAATATTGGATCGGTGGTAAGGATGAAGGTTGCTTCCAACATACGTAAATGAAACGAGCTCTGACCTCGGCTCAATATCCTGAACATATCTGCATTGTACTGGTCTGCACAGATAGGGTTGGCAACCAGGTGCTGTGCAATGGCAGATGAAGCAGGTACAGTGGCCGGTGGTTGCTGGATATTTCTACATGCTCGCACTGGTTGTGTTCTTATCCTCACAATCTTTCTTCGAATCGCCAAGGGGATGTGTTGTTTGATCCGATCAGCCAATCTTAGTGTTGTGCGGCCCACGTACCGAGCTTCACATCGGCACTTAAACTCATAAATAACATTGCTGGTTTGTGAGGTGGGTAGCACATCCTTGTTGACTGACGTCGGCAAACGGTGAGAGGTAAAGATTACTCGGGGTTGCACAGCCAGAAACGTGTTGGACACAATATGTTTGATTTGTACTTCAAACCTTCATGATGATTGCCTTTTCCAGGGCATCCTGATATAGACTGGACATTTGTCCGGACCAATCTTTGTCGTGTTTAGAAACTTGTGCACGTATCTCTTAACATATGCTCAGGATAACCATTCTCACCGAGTATATTCATGATTTTGTCAATTTCAGCAGGAAGATTACAAGGTGAACAAATCCTCTGTGCTCTGTTAACCAGGATATTTATCAAGGCTATTTTGTTTCTCGTGGAGCTGTAGGAGTCCCAGCGAGTACACTGCCCTGTGAAAGTCGGCTTCCGGTAGACGGATGTTGTGAAACCAAGGTTGGATCTATCAACCAACACGTCCAAAAACGGAAACGTGTTTGACGATTCCAGCTCCGTGGTAAACTTCAGCGCTGGATGGAGAGTGTTGAGCCATGCCTGGAAATTGTCACATGCTGTCCGAGACTCAAACAAAGCAAGAATGTCATCAACATACCGATAGTATACGATGAGGGAATCGACCCCTTGCCGACCAGATATTTGCCCCAAAGATATTTGCAAGAGCTGGGCCTAATGGAGAACCCATGGCCACACCGCCGGTTTGAGCATACATCATGTTGTTAAAACTAAATTCCACCTCCCTTGTTGCTGTGTTCATTAATTCCATGAAGACGTGTTCCGAGATCATTGGTTGTTCTAGATTGGTGTGATACAGAAAATGTGCACATATCTCAATCGTCTCCGTCAATGGGACATTCGTGAACAAGCTTTTAATATCAAAGGATGCAATGATGTTGTGCTCACTTGTCGGTGTTTTAGCTCTAATTGATTCTGCAAATGTGAAGGAATCCTTAACCACGAAATGAGAAAGTGAATCCAATACTGGTTGCAGTACCTCTCCCAACCACTTGGCAAGTTCATGTTGTGCCGATCGCACCATGGGCAGTATCGGTCTGAGAGGGATATTCTCCTTGGAAATCTTCGGCAGGCCGTACATTCTTGGACGTTGGGCTCCAACAGGTTTGATTCTGTCGTTCACCTCCTTTGATAGTTCTCCACGTTTGAGAAGCTGTAACAGTCGTTTGACGATCTGACCTTCCACCTGACGCGTGCGATCATGTTCCGTTACACCGCCTAGATATTTAAATGTGGTTTCGTCTTTCAGGATGTCCATCATCTTGTCGATGTAATCAATGTTATTCCTGATTACCACTCCGGTGTCTTTATCCGGTTTACAGATGTGAATGTCAGCATTCCTCCTCAATCCTTGTATTGCCAAGAGAACATCCCGTTGCATGTGAAAATCTGCGACGTCATTCTGGATTCCACAGTATGCTGCGCGAGGTCCGATAGTCCAGCCCTCAGTGCCTGGTCTGCTTCGTTTGACACAGCCTGATGTGTTGATAGTTGAGTATACAGGAGTTCAAACTCAGCAAAAATATCTTCCCTCTTGTTATTCTGGTTGGGAATGCCGAAGTTAAAACCGTGCGTCAACGTGAACCTTTCCATGTCAGACAGCTTATAGTCCGATTTATTGACAATTTCCAGGCATGGCTCAACACTCTCCATCCAGCACTGAAGTTTACCACGGAAGTGTGTGTGTGTGTGTGTGTGTGTGTGTGTGTGTGTGTGTGTGTGTGTGTGTGTGTGTGTGTGTGTGTGTATAATATGTTACATATCATATGTTTGCGATCACATATCAATATGCGTGTATATAATATGTATCGTGTGTGTGTGTGTTCTCAAATGAGTAGACGTTAATTAACGTGACTACTCAATAAGACTAATTTGCATTTGTTGCAACATTAAGAATGAGATTGTAAAAACACCACTGGAAGTCAGATACCTGTAACAAGAAAACTTGTTTTCTGACCTTTTTGTAATTGGTGTTGTATGAACTGGCACTCAAACCAGGATTGAGAATCCATAATGTCTTCATCAAGTGTGTGAGGCTCATTTGTTCTTGCATTACTTTGGAATTATAAAAAAAACAAGGGTTTTCAGTTGTACCGATTGCTTTTTGCAAAAAAGGAAGTTATTGCAAAGTGCTATAAAAGCCACAAGAGAGCCATAACTTTTTCTCTTTCCTTACCCCTAAAATCACAAACGCATAAAAATAATAGTGAAACAGCAAAACAAAAAAGAAAAAAAAAACATGCGAGCGAACAAAACAGCTTTTGCGCCCTTCACACTTGTCTTTTGGCAATGATCCCATGGGCAGGAAACGAGAATTTAGAAAAAGAAAGAGAAAGCTTTATCAACAACAAAGTGAAATATTTAAACCAATGATGTGTTGACTTGAATGCGCTTGGTCTTATCAAATATTTCAAGCCAAGCAGAGTTAAGTAACGTGGTTTGTTCTTTTACGAGAGACCTCAACAGAAGTTTGGGAGTTTACGCTGAATAACAGGAAGAAAACGCAGATTGTTTTTGATTTTTGCTCATTCTGCATATTTGTATTTAAAAACCAACTTTTACAGCAATGTTGGGTTGAAATTCCAACAGTCAAAAGGAGAAAAACTTTTTAAAGAAAGAAAACAACACAGTGACCAGCGTTTCCGAATGCACCTGCCAAAAGTTCTCGGAAATGCGCAAGTAAGAATTACCAATCCAGAGAAATAAATTAAAGGAAAATTAGGGAAATCCAATAAAACTGTGGATTATAATTCATTCATAAAACAAGGATGCATAAAGACTTAAATCATCACAAAAAGTGCAAAATTAAAGGTGAACAATGTTACGTATGCACAGATTTGAAGACAGATTAACATTGGCAGGGTGACATTGTATGATGAGATGTACATTTTGTTAAAAATTGTCTAAAGTAAAGTAGAAAACAAACTACAAAACTATCCTGTTGTAAAATGCTGAAAGCAGAAAACTTACAAAGAACAAAGCAAATTAAGAATGGTAAACTATCATTACACAATACTGCGGATTGTCAATGCAGCCAATAGTCTTTGAGATTATTTTGACAAGAATAATTGAAAAAAGATAATTGATATATTTTTATTGACTTTTAATTTTTTTCTTTGCTCATGTTTAATCCAAAATTATTATTCTCAAAGAATATTCATATAAACAATAGTACAACAAAATTTTCAGATAAATCTTAGAAACCAAAAGTTTATGAAAGATTGATATGTTAATTTTATAAATGCCAATTCTTCATATATGATGGGAAGGATGGACTAAAGGTACACACTCATCTTTGAGCTGTCTAGCCTGAGTTTGAATTTCAACCATGCTATAAACTGCCATCCATCCTGGTGTTTCGCATGCAGGGCAAGGCACTGGTGTGTGCACAAAATATTGGATATACATTAAACTGGGCATTCCACCTGCCGGAATTAGTTTGTGCCATTAAAAATCCAATACTGTCCTTAAAGTGAGCTATTGCTGATACTGATCAAAGGTCTGTTACAATTTTGAGAATTTCCATCATAAGGAATCTATTTTGAACAGGAATGTTTGGAGATGCTCTTTATACCTTTATACACACATTTGAAACGTGGAATGGAATAGTTTTCTGAAGAGATAAACAAAGCAATCTGTAAAGAAATGAAAAATCTGAAGGTGCAATATGATTCGAATGTGTAGTCTGAGGAATGTTCACAGAAGTTTGTTAGCTGAAAGACATCAACTTGCAGCAAGCTATGCGTGCCATATTCATCATCATTTTTTTTATATTCATCCACTTGAATCCACCATGCTTTAAATTTATAAAAAGCAATCAAAACTTTTGTAAATTATGTTTTGTTTTTTTTACAAATTATGATGTTTAATTTACCAAGTTTCCCAATAAACACCCTAAATGAGCAAACATAAAGGATTCCATACGTAACGCACACTTCCTATTTACTGAATTTCAAAATAAAACTATATAGATTGCTGTATTTGGTATTATTTTATTGCATTGTACTTTCAAATGTTGGTAAACACTTCCTGAACAACTTTTTGAATTAACCAGAGATTCCTTTTAAACTCTAGCTGCAGATGGGATGCCTTCAACGCAACAATTTTAGATAATGAGCAAAATATATAGCGTTTTAAAATAAGAAGTAAAATTAGACAATTTATTTTAATCAGAGAACATTTACATGATTAATGAAAATATTTTCATCCATCTTAGAGATTCTGCTTTTAAGAATGAACCTTAAAAAAGCCAACGCGAGATTTTATTTCAATCGGTAAAGATATATCAAAAGAATAAGAATGAGTTAATATCGTCTGAGATACAATACCCACAGGTGGGCAAGCAGGATAATTCAGAGGTATGTTCATTTACCTCTGAGCTATCTAGCCTGGGTTTAAATCCTGACCCAGGTATAAAGTGTCATCCTAGTGTTTCGCTGGCAGGGTGAATAATTTGTGTGTATGCCGTCCATAGGATGGACGTGAAACTGGTTGTCCCCTCTGCCAGTCTTAGTTTGTGGACGTTAGCCATCCAAAGGTGCCCTTTTCAAAGAGTCGGCGAACTATCAGCGGCGTTCGGAAGAAATTTAAAATTGCTGCTTGGACTGCGGGTAGCAAGTGGCCTGGTCTTCTTGGAGGTTCCTTGATACCAGGTTAAACTGGTTTCTTCTACATGCTGGTTACACTGTGGTTGCGATCTGGGGAGCAACTTCTGCACTGTAAGCAACAAAGTGACCATTTGGTTTGTGTTTCATGTGAACATTCATTCTTCGGATACAAAGGGCAACCACCACACTCCACAGGTACAAATCAAAGGGGCACGGATCATAATTGAACCACAATTAAATCCATGAGCTGCAAATAATTACAGAGTAATTAGATCTGGATAGAACAGGAAGATGGAATTTGACAAGTTCATAGTTAGTAAAATAAATACAATCTCAGGGTAAAACAAAAGGTAAAACAAAAAGCAGAGGAGAAAGAAAGTTCATTAGGGTGATTCAATAAAATTATGTGTTTAAATTATTTCAGTTGAAATAACCTCAGGGTGTGAAAAAGAATACTCGTAACATCATGTTCTCCTTGAGCGTGATTGAATTTTAATTTTCCCTTCTTCTGATTTTGAGGAAACATCAAAAAATATATTAACTGTAAGTATGATAGTTATGATTCCACTTTAACTATGTTTCTGACAAGTCGAGACGTGATAAGTCTGAATCCAAACACACCTTTCCAAGTGCACAGATCATTAATGCACTATAGTATATACAGAGCGTCAGTTCTGCCAAAGCAGTTTCTTAGCTAGCATTACAATCCTGGGTGGGTCGATCACCATGAAACCATGGGATCTCTAACGTCGACCAACAAATACGATATTACACAGAAACAGATTGAACGCCCAGTTTCACATCGAGCTGAAAAACTCCAAACACATTAAAGCCTCGTTCTGCCGACGAGACACCAAGAAGACAGTTTTTAGCTAAGTTGGGATTCGAATCCAGGATACACTGCTCAGAAGCAAGTGTGCATACTTGCAGGCTATCTTGCCAGCCACAGGTTGTTGATATTCCAAAATTCAGAGTATATCTCAGGTCGATCACATAAGGATTGTTTGCTTTGTCAGGAAAAAGACAGCTAAAGGAAAAAACAAGGGAAACAAAAAAGATTATAAATGATGCTGGATAACATTAAATATTTCACCTTGCTCTAAAAACTTCTATAAAAAAAAGTTTTATTTTATCCCCTTTTTCAGGGAGAATAAAGTGCGTACTGAATAAAACAAATTCATTTCGACATCGTGTCGTCCGGTCAAACATGTCTGATCGCATCAAATTTCTCTTAAACTTACCTATATCCGACAGGTGGGTACATAATTTGAAACGGAGTTCCACTTCTTTGCTGAAAGTAAAGATTTTATTGTATTTAGGTATTCATGTTAATATTTTGAAACTTTTCGGAGATTTATGAGTGGATTTATCATTGGCATAATAAATGCAAAGAAAAATGAACTTTTTGGGGGGATTTAAAAATGCACTTAATGTAATTTGTCTGTTTCTTCTGGCAAAAATTAAAGAAACTTATTATTGGCATAATAAATGCAAAGAAAAATGAACTTTTTGGGGGGATTTTAAATTTCATTTAATGTAATTTGGCTTCGTTTCGACTGGCAAAAATTAAAGAAACATATTTGCTCCAAGGCTGAAAAACAGGAATTTTTGTGATGGTTGTTTATGGCTGAGGAAGAATCCTGCAGAGTGTAAAATAAATACATCCCATGTTGGTGGCAGGAGCACCTTCACAGCTATAAGTACATTCCACTACCCACATATATGTGGAAGGAGCACCTTCACAGCACCAATTACGTTATACTACATGCTTGACATACTCATGTTGTCCGACATACATAAACTACTGACACCCTGCTGGGCAGGGAGTGGAGCTTGGAATGTGCCTGTGCGTTTGTCCAAGTTTGTCCAATCCAAACGCCACAACGAAAGGAAAGTAGAGTTGAATTCATAATTTATGCAACTTGGTTTTTTGGTCACAAGTAAACGATTGTGCGGTATGCCATCCTGACGAGCCCAAAAAAGGATGAAACCATGGTCGGCGAGGGTGAAATCATGGTCGGTGGCTCAGCTTTCCTTTACTTGTGACCTGTTAAAATCTCCATCTTTAAAAAGACCTGAATGGCCCTGCGGAAGTCATCTGGAATTGGAGGCAAAGTGGTGTTTGGCGTGCGCATGACATTTACTGTCGTATCGCCTTCGGGTCAGAAGGGTCGTTTCTACTGATATATACATATACAGTACTGTATATATATAAATAAGATATATTTTGTTTTTGTATATGTAAGGCAATAAGGCTTTGTGTTTATATTGCATACATCTCTTGCATGCTATTACTCATTTGTGCATAACGTGTGTGCGTGTGTGTGTGTGATTCCATAATTATCTCATGAAGAAAAAAAAAAAAAGCTTATCTCATGAAGCTTAGTTAATTATAATGGGAGGTTAACCAGCCATTGACAGGTTTGTATGACCAATGCTGCATTTGAAATATTACTAACACAATTTAATAACGATAATAGATTGGTAATACGGTCCTGTCATTGGCTGATTAACTATTCATTATAAGTGACAAGTCATCGTGAGGTCTGATACCAGTTCTGTGATTGGGTGACTGACTTATCCCATCTTCCATTCCCACCCACCCACTTGACGTATATCTGGGGAGAGGTAAATCAGAGAATTAGTTAACTCTTTAAAAAGGTTAGTGGAGGTACAGTTGTTCCGTGTCGCTGACCGAAACATTGAGTAATTTGACATAACTAGATGTCTGAGCACTGATCATTGGTTTTAGCATAAGCGTAAAAGCATTTAGGATAAAGAACGTGGTGTCAGAGCAGAGACAGAATTGGAACGCTGACTTTGCCTTGGCAAATCAGACAGACAGTTACAGGGACACAAATTTTACAATACACCACAATAGGGTACGGTTAAAGAGAAAATTGCATGAAAACAAAACCAACTAGAATAGCATCGGTGGAGTTCATACCTCCGCCAGGCTGAACTGTTTAGGTTTTGTAACCCACTGATAGGCCGAATCTACATCCAGAGCTTAATCAAAATCTAGTCAGCTTGTTCCTGTCACATACTCAACTCACTGACCAAGTTTGGTCAAAATCCATCCAGAACGTTTTAAGATGTCGTGCTATGTATACTGTAGTTTTTGGTAATGGTAAAGAATCACTTTTAAAAAATCTAGTATCTGGAACCCGATCCAAATCTTCAACAAAATCTAATCAATTCATCCTTGTCACACACCCAACCTGTCCACCAAGTTTCGTCCGAATCTGTCCATAACCTTTTGAGATCTGCTCACAAACAGACACATAGGCAAACAAGGGTGAACCGGTGAACAGATTACTTACATCCACCTTCAGTGGCAGAGGTAACTAAAACGGCACTAGGGAGAGTGTGTACCTCCACCAGGATGAACATTTTACATTTTATACAACCACTGATAGGTCCAGAGCAGTCAGGCTTTACACCAAGGAGGTCAACGATTGACCGGATCCTTACTCTTCGTGTCCTCACCGAATGCAGACGAGAGTTTCGGCAGGGGCTGCTTGCAGCTTATGTTGATCTCTGTAAAGCGTTCAATTCAGTGAATCAGGATGCCCTCTGGAGGATCTTTGGTCTTCGTGGGGTACCACCAAAACTGATCATTCTGATGTCTGTGCTATACTCTGGTACTGAGAGTGCTGTAAGATGTGGTCGTACCATCTCTGACTTATTTCCAGTTGTTACTGGAGTTCGTCAGGGGTGTGTACTGGCCCCCACACTTTTCAGCACTTGTATGGACTGGATTATAGGGAGGATGTCAGAGAGATCAAGCTGCAGTGCATCGCTTGGGAATGTAAAGATCTCTGACCTTGATTTCGCAGATGATGCAGTCATCTTTGCGGAGACTTTAGATATCCTGTTGGGGGCCCTCGAGGTGCTGAATGAGGATTCGGAGCCACTGGGATTACGGGTTTCCTGGGGCAAAACTAAGATCCAGGCTTTAAATGACATCTTGGATACTGCTGTCCTGTCTGTGCCTGTTTGTGGTGAGGATGTTGAGGTCGTGGAGAGATTCACTTACCTTGGCAGTGATATTTATGTGTCTGCTCACTGTGAGCCAGAGGTCAACAGACATCTGGGTTGGGCCTGGGGAGTCATGGATTCACTGGATCATGGGGTGTGGTGCTGCTAGTTCCTGTGTGGGAGGACGAAAGTCCGAGTGTTCAGGTCCTTGGTACTTTCAGTCTTGCTCTTCGAATGTGAGACTTGGACTCTGACGAGGGATCTGAGATGAAGACTTAATTCCTTTGGTACCAGGTCTCTTTGCAGAATCCTTTACTTGGCTGTCGCTGGTCAGACATTGTGTCCAACGAGCGGTTGCTGAGAGAGACTCAAATGAGATTTGTTATCTGCATTGTCCGTGAGCATCAGCTGCGGCTGTGTGGACATGTAGCTCGTTTTCCTGACACTGATCCTGCTCACCAAATTCTCTCAGTGAGGGAGCCTCGTGAGTGGAGGAGGCCAATGGGCTGACCATGTGCCTCATGGTTGCAGCAGGTTGATCAGCATCTCAAGGAAATGGGGAGGGGCCAGGCATCTGCCTAAGGGATGGCCAGACAGAGGCCCCTGGAATACCGGCGGAAAGTGGATGCAGCGACGTGCTGCCCCGGTGCATGCTCCCATACCTGACCTGACCTTCACCCTGCCCAGTACATTCCACCTTGGGCTTGTTGCTTCTGCTGTGTCAGCAATCGACAGATGCCCTCAATCTGAAAAAGACATTAGAGCTATCTCATTGGACATCTCCCATCCATTTGCTTCTGTCTAGCCCCACCGAAAAGCAGTCTTTGGCAGCATCTCTCTATCAATCTTGAGAAAATAAAGACCTGGTCATCTACCTGGAATATCTCTTCTAGTGGAAGAAAAACCCCAGTCCCCTCTTTATCCCTCTGTGTGTGTAATAGACTCCCGGGTTGGCATTACTTATTACATTTTTCTGTAATAACCAGCAGGAAAATTCCCCAATGTATTTTTTCTGGTCAGTCTCTGAGAGAGGTACACTCTATCCTCATAAAAACCTCATAATTACCTATCTATCCTCATAATAACCTCCTAATTCAGCACTATCCTCATAATAATCTTTGGGACCTACACAAAACTCATGACACTTTGGGGGATTGTGAGTGCTTCCCAGAGCGTCAGAGTCACAGGGGGAGGGTGTGTGAAAGGTGGTGGAGCCACACTCCAATGATACCTTCTTCGTCTTCATTGGTATCGCTATTTTGATTTTTCTTCAGTATGACGGGATGTGTCAATTTGGAATGACCTGGCTTTCGCTTGAATTCGTCCATAAATGACAGGGGCACTGTTTCAATCATTGAATCGAGGCTATGAGAGTGCATTTTCACGAAGAAGAAATCACACCATTGAACAAGAAATTTGCAAAAACTTGGAGGGAGCTGAAGAGCAACACTGTTTGTTGGATGCCATTGATATACAAAACTTGCAAAATGGAAACTGATCAAAATTTTAAAAGGCGACATTGTTCTCATTCCTAAAATCACATTTTTTTATAGGAGGAGGGAGAGGGGTCAGGTGAAGTGTCACGGAGCATCACACAGTACAGCGAAGGGGTGAAACAACTGTCAAAAGTCACTTTATTTTATTTACAGCCCCTTTCATGGGCAGATCATATCTTCAAGCTTGTGTCTCCAAAGTTCAGGAATTGGCTGGGTAGGCCTAACAAAGAGTAAGCAGCTTATTGCCAGCACTCTGACCATATTTCAAGTGTCCATACCTTCATTATAAATATTAAAAAGGATATTTATTTTGTGTCATTCCTTTCAGGGATAGAGGAGGAAGGGGTTAGACTTACATGGTTGTTGGGGTTGAACAAAATTTGATGCAAGTTTTGATCGTATCCTCGTGCGAGATGAAGTATTAAATATGAAGATAAATAGATCAACAGTGTGATAACATAACATTTGTATGGATGTCATGAAGATCACAACTTGGAACGTTTTATGCAAGTAAATTAAAACTGTTGTTGTGGAAATGCCTCCTTAGGGGTTAATAATAATGCTCAGTATAGAGCAGTTATTTCCTCAAAATGAATTTCTGGAGTAAGCGTGAAGTAATTAATCGTGTTATAAAATATGCGTCACTTATATGTCTATTTATGTGACTTTCAAAGGCCCTTCTTTACGGTGAACTGACCGATGGCCTGCGGAACATCGGTGCCCCCAAGAAGCGGTAAAAAGATCAGTTGCAGGCCATTTTGAAACGATGCCAAATGCCGGACACCGGGTTAGAGGCCCTCACCCTTGACAGGTCAAAATGGCATGCAGAGTGTAAAGAAAGGGTGAATAAGTGTGAGTGTTCACGGGTGGAGGAGTTGAAGTACCGCAGAAGGCAGCAGAAAGAATGGGTTGCTGTGGCAGGCAGTCATCCATGCGATTGATGCTCAATGGTATGCCGCTCAGCCATCGGTTTGCTGAACCACCAACGGGCACATGACAGAAGAGCCACAATGGTGGCGATGACGCCATAACATGACAACGATAACATGGCACGGTGATGTGGCGTGGCATAATAACATCCGTCGACTCGACGGCTGAACCGATATTACTTATATTATATATTGTTGTGGATTTCCCGCCCGACGGCATGCGAACGACCTCGTCTAACCAATAGCGGTCGCTTCACCCACCGAACGGACAATCCAGTCGCGGCTTTCCGGATCAACGCCGGAAACCAGCCACGGGTGTGTTTTTAACCACACCACAACCAACAAAAGCATGACAAAAGAACTACAACAGTCTACTTATTATGTGCAGTCACTTGCACTTCACAGCAGTTCCTACTTATTAAACGGGCCCACGGACACACGTACCACACACACACACCCAAGAAATGGTGGCAGAGGCCTTTAATAACGAGCTCTAGCTCGGAGGACAGGTGAGCTGAAACTGAGAACCTATCATGAACCTCTCCACCTCGTGTGGTCTTCAAGTTGTTTGGACCCGGGTTCCAGCGAGAGTGAACTGGATCCAATCGCCATGAACCGCGATCCTTCCCGAGCTCCCGCGAATCCTCCCGCGCTTCTCAACACGTGCTGGTGAGAAGAGGCGCCGATCCTTCCCGTCGATGCGTCGCTTCCCCGAGGAACCACCTCCAAGAAGAGGTCGATGAGTCGCACCAAGCCGGGAACCAAA
Source organism: Eptatretus burgeri (assembly GCF_056783735.1). Classification (NCBI taxonomy): domain Eukaryota; kingdom Metazoa; phylum Chordata; class Myxini; order Myxiniformes; family Myxinidae; genus Eptatretus; species Eptatretus burgeri. The sequence continues at coordinate 59,001,739 of NC_140966.1, forward strand.
ATGGAGAACAAAGAGCTCCACGAACCAAGAAGAAGAAGCCACCACTCGCAGTTCGAGCCGAGCGACCGGCTTAACTTTCTTCCAAACAGGGCAGCTTGAAGCAAAAAGCTCTCCCGAACCAAGCAGAAGCCGAAGCTCACTGAGCCAGCCGAAGCAAAAAGATTCCGAAGGCCTCAACCCTAACCCAAGCCAAACAGGACCCGAAGGTCTGCTGAGCGACTACTCTCTGCCGAAGCAAAAAGCTTACTACTCCAATTTCTGAACACGAACAAAGAAAAGATCTCCTCTTATCCTTCTCCCGCCCTTCCCCCGCTCCCAGCGTGACTCATGACTCATGCCCTTGTGCTCCGTCCCCTGCTCAGCCACGGGTGGGAGGGAGTGGTTGACATCATGAGTCACGGGACGGCAGGGTTCTTCTTGCTCTTCGCAGAAGAGGGGGAGGGATGTCTCCATTGTTCGTTCCCTAACGATTAAATCGATCCACAGCACATCCAATCGATTTCTGAACATTTAAACATTGGAAGGTGAGCTATCTAGGGAACAAGCACTTATCGACATAGCTGACTAAAGGAACCTGAATGTTGTGTGCAATCGAATTCCCAAATTCGTAACACTACCCCCTCCCCTTTTTACAGACTCGTCCCGAGTTGTCAAATTTTCGTGTGACCAGCATGTGTAAGTTTTCCCCTAGTACATTCTACCTTCGGATCCCTGAGTGCGACATTTCTTTATATGTGTCCCAAAAATAAATAACCTAATGCGCTGCGCAACTAACTAAACAAACTCTCAGACTCATTCGGACAACTTAACTAAAATTGCCGGCGCTAAAACAAACATGCAGGTGAGGTTCCACGTATTTACAATTTCCACTCAACTTATCCATGGCCCAGGACTTGTGATCTGTGAAAGGGGAGAAGGTAAAAGTCGTTTCAAAGTCCGTTGATGGAGGGGAATAGATGGAGATGATCGCAAAACACAAATGAGCATGATGGATGCACGGGCTGCCTGCAGGGCAGTCCTTGCAAAACTGGATGGTCCTGGCGCACATGGTGATGGATGGACACAGGGGCAAATGCAAACAAGGGCTAGCAGGCATGGGGTCATGGCAGAGGCAAGCATACGAGGCAAGGCAAGCCCATGCAGAACAGGCGGCTGCAGCACAACAGGCCGGCAGGTGAAGCTGGCCGGCCTCTGGTGTGGTTCCATCAGGTCTGGAGGGAGTGCGGTGGTGCCGGCCGCTCTGAAGGCGGGCTCGAACCTAGCCTACTGTCTCCCCCCACTCTATTGGCTTTGCCTGTCTCTGTCCATACCCACTCCCTTAATTTGCCACAAAACACAACAAAATTTCACCCCTCTTTATTTTTATTTCCCTTTTATAATTGTCTCCCTAACCCCCTTTATCGTCTTTGTCTGGCTAACCTATCCTGTCAACCTAGCCTTCTCCCAACCGCTAAGTTCCCTTTCTGGAGGGGAATAGGGAGAGCCTAGTGTCCTGTCTCGAGGCCCAACAAAGCCTCAGAATGGCCTCCTCAGAGTTCAGCAATCTACCGAGGTGAGTCCAGCGGCCTACAATGAGCGAAGGGATGGATGGTGCGAAGGGGGTACATCTCCTAACTACCCTAACATGTATTACCCCTGAAACTACCCCGGGGCTTTCCAAAAACACCTCACACTTTAAAACTATTGGTTCTAAAAACCATGATTCCCGTCGCCTGTGTTGGTGTCCATTATAAATTTGGGCTTTGCCCACAAATTTTCATTCTTGCCATTGCACAATTTCCTGGCTGGGCAGAGTGGCTCAACTGGCAGGAACTCCCCCTCTGCCGAACTCTAACCATGGCACCCCCAGGCCCGCAGGCTGCCTCCGAGCCTAGCTGCTCCCTGTAAACACGGGGGGTTTCCCTCTCTGGCATTGCCCCCCTCCGATGCCCACGTGGCGTGTTGGTGCCCCGGGTCCCTTTCCGAGGGTGGCCCGTGCCCACTACACTGCCCCCGTGGCATTCTGGTGCTACGGGTCCCGTTTCCGACGGGTCGCCCGTGCCCACTACACTATCCCGGCCCCTCTTGGGCCCTTGGCCTATTCTGGCCGACTAGTCCAGTGCCCGGGGTGCCCACTAAACAAATACTCACCTTTCCACAGCCACGCTCCCGCCGGTCCATGAACTCTTGCACCCCTCCAAACGGGTTTCGTGCCTTCTCTCGACACCAACAACAAAACGACCTCCTGTTAGTAAATTTGAATAACCCACTAGCTAACATTAAACTGACCCCGGGGTCACTTGGGTGGGAATCACTCCTCCCCCCAACCAGTCATTCGCACCATGCATACCACATTCGCTCCACTCGCACACTTGGGCCCACTGTCTCACACTCATTCCTCACAAACTTTCCATTTCGCAACTCACACCAACACTCTATACTGCCATCCTTCGAACTAAATCCCCTGACTAACTCATGCTCCCTCATCATCCCTTAAAACTCATGCACGTTCCATTTACTCTACCGAGCTAAACTACGTCTCCACTACACATTTACAGTCTGTCCATGTCTCCGAAAATCCCAAAAATTCCCATTTCCTAAATCTGAACTAAAATCCCTCTAACTAATCCATTCCACGGGCTCCATGAGGACTTGTCCCTGCTCCATGAAGCCGTTCTAACTATCGCTAACCCATCCCCCTAACTAGTACTTCCTGTGCCCCCCAGACAGGGGGGTCTTCCACCCCTTGCCCAGGGAGTCCTGTTTACCCGAAGCGAGGCTTGCTTTTTTTTCCATGCGCACACCAGCGCGGCAACTCGCAACCTGCGCTCTTTCCCCGTGACGTCATGGCAGCTGTTCGCGTTTCTCGCACCTCGTCCCTCATCGGACGGCACCATCCGGCAGGGAGTTCCCTCCTGCCGGATTCCAACCATGCAGCCACGACGTCACCCTGCGCATCCAAAGCAAGCCTCGCGTTTCGAGGGGTACCCCACACGAGCACATGTGCTCTGCTCGTCAGAGCTTCACACACGCTCGCCTGGAGAACCCATCCGGTCCAAATCCATTATCCAGCCTACCTTCTGTCCGTCCGTGGGATTGGCTAATCCACCGCGTGCGTTTCCGGACCGGGTTTCACTCGCGTAGCCGCGCACGTGGCGGCCTCGTGCGGAGCACAGCACGGACCACGAACGCGCTGCCTTGCAAACCCGGCACGGTTCCCAAAATAGCTACGGCCGCTACTCGGCCTTTGTCCACCGTCAGGCACCGTCATCGTCGCACTCTCGCGCACAAACTTCCCCGTGCCACGACGCTCACACACCTCGACATGGCATTCACACCGGGACATGCGGTTACATGTTCCCGCATGCCAGCCGCCATCTCCCTCGCACACAGCGACCTCACACACACAGCCGTCCACTCGCACGCGTGGTTCCACTCACACACAGCCTTCCACTTGCACGGGGGGTTTCACTCACACAATGCGTGCTTTCCAGCACGCATTTCGCCACACTCGTAACCACACATACAGGGACGACCACGCTGGGGATTTGCGCTACGACAAAGGGTCCCGGATCTCCATACCCCCCAAGATCCGCGTGTACCCGTTAACAGCACTCGCCCCCTCTACCTCCCAAAGCTCGACCGGACCCACCTCGTCGAGATCCGCTTCAGGGGAGCATACCGTATTTTCACGACCAAAAGGCGCACCGTGCCAAAAGGCGCAGTCTCAGTTGTGTGTGCCGTTCCTGTATTTGACACACACATAAGGCGCTCCTCACGATAGGGCGCGGGTTTTTTTTTTTTTTTTGTATACCTTGGTCGAGGCTCGTATGAGAGCTAACACACAACTCACAGCAAGGAGGCATGAGACAAGAGGGGCGGGAGTGGAAGGGACAAAACAGTGGGGAACAGACACATTAGGTGAACTGTGGAAGGGAGTGGGATGGGGATGGGACGGGGAGCATGGCGAGGGGAAGATGGACATTAAAGGGACTTTCCAGGAAGGAAAGCAGGAGAATTGAAGGAAGTGGGCTTGGGTGGATTATCGGGGGTAGAAAAGATCGAGGATTTGGATGGGGGAAGATAAGAGGTGGTGGTGAACAGCTGTTTTGAAAGCCTGAAGGGAAGAATGGGAAAGAATAGAGTGAGGAAGTTTATTCCAAAGGCGGGAAAAAAGAGGAATGAAAGAGTGAAGATGAGCAGTGATTCGTGATTTTGGTAGTTTTACCAGAAGGGGTTGTTGGCGGACCTTGAGCGCCCTGTGGAAATGTGGTTGGGACAAATCGCAGAGAGAGCAGGGGGGGCAAGGCTGGAGAGGAGTCGGTAGAAGACAGAAAGACCACCGACCAACCTGCGGTGATTGAGTGAGAGGCCCAAAGACTCAGCTTCATTGCGGGAGATGCCAATGATCTTAAAAGCCCTGGTTTCGACAGCGTGAAGTCGAGAAAGGTGGGAGGCAGGAGCACCAGCCCAGAGGGGAGAGCAGTACTCCATCAGGCTACGGACAAAAGCTTTGTAAGTGGTCAGGAGCTCAAGAGGGCCGAGGAAGGACTTTGCACGACGGAGGATTCCCAGTCGGCGACTGGCTTTTGAGGCAAGGTTGGAAATGTGACTTTCCCAGGAAAGGTCATGGCAGATAGTGAGACCCAGAAGCTTGAAAGAAAAGACTTCTTCCAGAGGATTGTTGAGAAAGTGGATGGGGGGGTTTTGTAAACGGTCCTTTCGAAGAGACATAGTGAGAGTGTGAGATTTGTCTGGATTGAAAGACATGTTCCACGTGTTGGACCAGTTTGTGATTTTATCCAGATCTGCAGTGAGCGAAGAAGCTGCTGCTTGCCGGTCTGAGGGATGACAGATGGTACGGCAGAGGGTTGAGTCATCGGCAAAGAGAAATAGAGGATTTTCCAGAGAGTCCGAGAGATCATTGATGAAAACCAGAAAAGAACAGGGCCCAGAACGCTACCTTGAGGAACTCCAGCCTGCACAGGAAGAGGGGATGAAAGAACTCCATTTAGGGCCACACGTTGACTGCGACAGGAGAGGAAGTCTGCGAGCCATGAGTGGAGATGGCCTTGAATACCATGGGCAGAGAGTTTGGTGAGTAGGGCAGGGTGCCAGTAGGGCAGGTTTTATATGAATATCCTCTACTACGTACGTCCGCCGTACAACAACACACTCACACAAGCACACAAGTGTGCGTATTTAAAAATAGATCGGGAGCAAAATTGAGTTTGGTTGTGCTTTATTAAAGTATTAGTTACAAAAATACTAAAACAATCAAATACCGGTAATAGTCTTTAATCAAATCCATCGAAATCCTCATCCTCTGTTTCGGGAATCGAACTGCGCTAAACCCAACCTAGCTTAGGTCCACCTTCCTCGCCGTCAGAGTCACTTTCTGCACCGTGCGGCTCCTCCGAAATGATGCCGGCTTTAGCGAAAGCTTCCGGACAACAGTGCCAGCAGACACGTTGGCCCAGGCATCAACAATCCAGTGGCAAACTGTGGCGTAACTCGCCCGGCACTGCCTTCCACCCTTTGTGAAGCTGTGCTCTCCTTCGGTCATCCACCGCTCCCCACGCCGCTCGCAGCCTCACTTTGAACGGCCGGTTCACGCCGATGGCTCGGCTGGATCCGTTTGTCGCAGATGGGCTTGCTGCAGTAGGAGCGGGAAGTTTTCCATCATTTCTTGATAATCCGCCGGACGTTGCTGCGCTATCGTAGTCCTGGTCCGGATGGAAAAATGGCACCGTTTCATGAAGCGAAAGCACCAAGACGGACCTCCGTGGAAATGTTCGATTTTCATTTCCTCCGCTATCGATACTGCCTTCAGTCGGATCGTGACCGTCCAAACGCTCCTCCCACTTGCTCTTTGCTCAACGATCCACTGCTCAAGTCTTTCCTCCAACTCTGGCCACCTCGCCTTGTTTCCACGGAAACTCAGCTGCGTCTTCTTCACCTGTCGCAGCTCGTTTTCCAGCTTCCTCCACTTTCGAACCATCGACTCGTTGATCTGGAAATTCCTCGCCGCGGCTCGATTCCCATGTTCCTCCGCATAGCTGATCGCCTTCAGTTTAAACTGAGCTTCATAAGCGTGTCTCTTTGCCATTTTCGGGGTTGTTAAAACAGCAATGTTCTGCATACCGCACATACCTGTTCTTTTATACACACAAAGGGCGCACTGCACTATAGGGCGCGTCGCACATTTTGACAAAAATCTAAGACGTTTATATGCGCCTTATAGTCGTGAAAATACGGTAGTCTCCCTCCATTCCTGAAGGAGGCTATCCGGCTGCTTGCACCGGGTCACGAGACATTCCCCGAGCTCCCCCTCATCGTCCTCCACTACCTCCATGTGTGTGCTCGTCTTTCACCCCGTCTTTATCGTGTAGTCTCTCCTCTACCGTTCTACCTCCCGTGTCACCGTCACTTTCTTTGTCACCTGCACGAGTCTCGTCCTACACGTCCCTCGTAGTCGTTTGTCCTCCACCGCGGGGCCGACACAATTCACACTCCCCCTCAGCTCGCTCGCTCCAGCACGTGGCACCGCCATTCTGTAATCCATCGTCCGCCTCCCCTCTCTCCACGCCTGCCTGTCTGCATTCATGCTTTCCACAAATCGCCCCATAAACTCCATGCGGCCTACCATGTTTTGCGCATTCGCCCTCATTTCGTTCATATCCTCCATCAATCGCCCCATCACCTCCCACATCTGGTCCGTGCTGGAAACCACACGTCGGGGATGGTCAACCTGCATGGCGCTATCGTCCTGGTCCATGGATCCTCATTAAACAAGGACAAATGTGTCCACGAGCAGCGTGTGGCACATTCCTAAAGGTTTTGTCGGCTAAAAAAAAATAAAAAAATAAATAAATAAATAAAAAAAAAAATAAATAAATAAATAAATAAATAAAAAAATATTAATTATTTAATTAATTTAAAAAAACAACAACAACAACAACTTCCGATATTTCGTCACGTGCCTAGTTAAGCCAATAGCGAAACGCGTCATAATGTATTTACGATATATCGTGTATTTACGAAATAAATAATGTATTTACGAAATTACAATACGATAAATGGAATAATCTTTAAATAGTAACGTGAACTTTTCGAAACTTAAAAGCAAATGTCCGAATATATTTAAAAGTTCATGATAGACGCTCTCAAAAGGCACCGTCGATGTGAGGATGTATACATGTGCTCAATAGTTAAGGAGATCCAGATCTTGTATATACAAGATCCGTGTCCTGGAGATTAAGATACAACAACAACAACAACAACAACAACAACAACAACAACAACAACAACAACAACAACAACAACAACAACAACAACAACAACAACAACAACAACAACAACAACAACAACAACAACAACAACAACAACAACAACAACAACAACAACAACAACAACAACAACAACAACAACAACAACAACAACAACAACAACAACAACAACAACAACAACAACAACAACAACAACAACAACAACAACAACAACAACAACAACAACAACAACAACAACAACAACAACAACAACAACAACAACAACAACCTCTCTATGAGCAGCGGCTAAAAATATTCCTAATCCCTACTGCCTGTTGACTTTGAGCTGCCATGTTGTGTACGGAAATAATTTAAAAAGCTCGGAATTTGATGGAACCAAAGGGTCGCCTCGCACACCCTTGATCCAGCTCCGTTAATTTGGCTTTGTGTGAAGGCGGGAGAGTTTGCATCCCACTCCTCGACTCCAGTGTTGTGGATTTCCCGCCCGCCGGCGTGCGAACGACCGCGTCTAACCAATAGCAGTCGCTTCACCCACCGAACGGACAATCCAGCCGCAGCTTTCCGGATCAACGCCGGAAACCAGCCACGGGTGTGTTTTCAACCACACCACAACCTTGTCCGCCCTCTACCCGCGCTACAGGGTCCGATCGCCAAATCTTCGATTTACCGAATTATTCGCGCAGGTAGGTTACCGAGAGATTGTACCTCAACGGGATCGCTTGAAAACAAGCCGCTTAAGCAGCTCGCTTCCTTTTGGGATAATCGAGCGGGGTATTCCCGTTCCCGCGCAGTCCCGTTGGACCCGCGCAGTCCCGTTGGACCCGATCACTTTCACCGGTCTCGGGGTGAATTCTGACTGTGGTGGTTCTCCTCGGATAATTAAGAAAGACATGTTGAGCGATAATTGGCTGCGGAATATAATGCTACATACAGACCACATCACACGTCAGGCTCGCTCGGCCTAACTCACACCGAGACGTGCAATGTCCCTAACTGGCGTAACGCTGTGCCGATTTGGGGCTTCCAACCCGTACGGTATTGCGGCATTAGACGGAAGAGCGGAACATCCTTGAAACAGTCGACCGTTGCGGTCGCATTGAGCCGACTTGCCGGATTCGAACCATGCAACTGGATGAACCGCGTGACCATAACAACAATATTATTAAGTTGAGCACAACCAAGATCTTCATCTAAATCTCAGGTCACATCGTCTATATTATAAGTAGTTGCATTTCCTGGAGCACCAGTATAAATCTTGAAACTCAACATGGAGGTTCAGTTTTCAAGGAGAAGGTCAGAGAAGCAAATAACAGTGAACAAGATAACTGGTCATCATGAGAGGTGATTATTTTTCCACTCAAGACCACGAGTTCAACAAAGTTCAACGGCAGAACTTTATATTAATTTTTCAAACATTCCATCATTAATAAATTGATTCTAAAGAAATTTCCCGCGGTAATAAGAATCCTTCACTTGGCTATCACGATCGATACTAATTTTTCATGTTACTTTTGAGTATTTCCTGCGGTTTGGCTGAACACCTGTTCCACCACAAGCAACCTGCATAACGTTGACCATGGAAAATGCTGATTTCCTGAGAGATATCACACCAGACCAATCCACATCTCACTCCAAATGAGGGCATACCCACAAACTTCAATTCGTCCAATTTGCACAATTTGCTTTGTTGTCACAAAATATTAGAGTAACAATAATTTGTTAATAAATGAGGTTGAATGAATGCACATCTGTCTATAACAAGTTTTTTTTTTTTTTCACAAGTCAGCCTCTTGGGACAAAACTGTTTACCTCTTGTCTTTTTGAGTTTTCACTCATAATGAAGATGGTCCAAGTGTTTCACTTGTGAGTGTTTCCAGAAATGGTGCATAAGCCAGAAACGTTTCCTTCTGAGCATACATACTTTGTAAATAAAATCTAGAACAGGTGCTACTTTTCTCCAAATTAACTTGAGGTCACATTTGTTGTCAGGTGATCCTGCAGGCTGAATATGTAGGGACCAGTTTTACAACTTTAGATGACATTATTACCTCCGCCACCGAAGGTGGATGGAGGTTGCTCTCACCCCGATCTGTCTGTCTGTCTGTCTGCTTGTTTGTGAGCAAAATATCTCAAAACGTTGTGGACGCATTCCGACGAAACTTGGTGGGCAGGCCGGGTATGTAACAAGCGAGAATTGGGTCGATTTTGTTGAAGATCCGCATCTGGATCCGGATGCGAGAATTTTATGAGTGATTCTTCACCATTGAGAGATAGGGCTAAAGTGACGTATAGCATGATATCTCAAAAAGTTGTGGACGGATTCGGACGATACTTGCTGGATGAGTTGGATAGGTGACACGAAAAAGCGGATTAAATTTTAGTTCAAGTCCGAATCCAGATGTGGCCAATCACTGTGATACAAAACATAAACTAACCAGCCTGGTGGAGGTTTGCGCTCTATCGAGTGCCCTTCTAGTTGCAGAGGGGGATGCTCTTCACCCAAACTATTTGGAACAATCTACAAACAGCTTAGAAACATTAAAGATAGGCACAGCCTAAAATACGCTGGCAAAGGATGAACAAATATGCAAACAATAGATTTCTATAACTCAGACAGTGAACTGCACGAGCTCACCCTCAAAGTGCATCAACAAAAGTAAGCAAGATCATTTGGTGGAGATCATCGAAAGAATGATGGAAGAAAGCACCCCCACTCCTCCCTCCCATACTGTCAGGCACATAGGACTGTCACGGAAATTTAGTTATACCTGCTGTTGGTTTAATCATTTAATGGTTAGGATAGCCAGGCTTGAGATTTGGCAATCCTAGGATCCTGAGTTCAAATCATGCTTGGCTGTTGAATTAATACCAGGTGGGGTTGACTCAGCTTGTTATCCTTCCATGGTTGGCAAAATGAGTAAAAAGGCAAGTCCTGAGGTATTAACATTTATAATATCTCTTAACCGTAAGTTTTTTTTTCCTACACCAAGTGTAAGATTGTGGAAGAGCTAGAATGCAGACCGAAACACAGTTCTCCACATGCCTGCAGTGTCATAAAGATGCTTTTTTCACAAACTCTGTATGAGCTTTTAGATGCTCTTTTTCAATAATGGCTTCTTTCTTATCACCTGTCAATATGATTTCTGATTTGTCCGATTTCTTTGGAAAGCTCCTTGGTCTTTATGTTTGCCTAGTTGGTTGACCAAGTGAGTTGCACCGTAAAACTCCTTAGATAAGTGGTGGAGCTAAATTCTTAAGTTAAACCACTGATTACATATAGATGAAACCTATTACAATTATCTTGTAACATTTCAAACAAATAATTTGCTCCTGTAGTGATTTAGGGTTAATTGGACAATAAGGTTGAATACTTATGCAACTAAGAAAAGATTCTACAGTGGTGAGAAAAAGTTTGTGAACCCTTTGGAATTTTCTGTACTTCTGCATACATTTGATGTAAAATGTGATCAGATCTTCATCTCAGTCCTAATAATAGATAAAGAGAACCTGATTAAACAAATATCGCACGCAAAAAAAATCTACTTTTAATTAATTTATTCATAAAAATGATCCAACATTCAATTTATTTGTTGGAAAAAGTATGTGAACCTTTACATTTAGTAACTGGTGGCACCCCCTTGAGCAAGAATAACTTCAACCAAACATTTCCTGTAACTCTTGATCAGTCCGCACATTTGGCTTGGAGGAGTTTTGGTCCATTGCTCGTCACAGAACTGCTTCAACTCAGAGATATTTGTGGGATTTATTGCATGAACTGCTCTCTTCAGGTTCTGGTACAACAACTTCTATAAAGATCGACAAAGTTCTATATCTGAGTTGCGGGCCTGTGTTCATCAATCAACAATATCCTGTTCCCTTCACAAAGTTGGCCTATATTGACAGGTGATAAGAAAGAAGCCATTATTGAAAAAGATCATCAAAAAGCTCATACGGATGTTGCGAAAAAGCATCTTTATGACACTGCAGGCATGTGGAGAACTGTGTTTCGGTCTGCATCCTAGCTCTTCCACAATCTTACACTTGGTGTAGGAAAAAAAAAACTTATGGGTAAGAGATATTATAAATGTTAATATCTCAGGAATTGCCTTTGTTAAGTTGGTGGCAGGTTCACCAAACTTCAGAGAACACACACAACATTGCTGCTTCTTATGCAACACAATGTTGTGGAATAAAAGCCATCCTCAGGAGACGCTAAGCCAGATACTATGTCTGTGCACTTGCTGTAATTCCTGTTCAGCAAAAGAAAATGTTTTTCAAAGAAAAAGTCTTTCACTGTTCTGGTGTTATAGAATTTCACACTGTTTCTTTTCTTTACCCGGAACCATGTGCCATACTGCCTTTTGCCACATGAATCCCACACCACACACATACCCTCCTGACTGTGGTCAACAAACAGATATGGATCGGGAGTCTGAACATGCGTCTTGTAAAAATGGGTTTAACATAAAATCTGCACAGATCTTTATACAGAGAACACAAGAGACGCGTGGATATATAAAGAGGAGGTGTACTTTTGCTGTTTCGTTCTTTCTTTCTAGTTCTTAATCACAAATACTTGAGTTGCAGATGTGAACAAGAGGCTAAACAGGCAGAAATATTCAGCCGAAGGATAGGAGGAGGAAGAATCGGCGTTTAGCGGATCCAGCGCGATATTTCAAAATAGTGGTTGCTCATCATTGTTCAACCACCAGGCAAACAGTAGTGAAAAGCCTGCAGTTGCTCACAGAATATTTATGTAGAGGCTTTGGCTGAATTAATACCTCAGGAATTACCTAATACCTCACAAGGAAGTGCTAAGACCACTGATCTCTATTATATTGACTGGGTAGCAGGTCGTGTGCATGGGATGAGGTCACACCAGTGCACCAGACGCCATTTTGAAGCTCATGTAAAACCTGCAATGCAAATCAAATGAGCATCTACGGTGTATAAAAGCCAGTTCATTTTTGGACAATGAATGTATGTATGTGTGGATGGACAACCTTTGTCCGATTGGATGGACAGCTGGCCTGAGTGTACCTACAATTGCAACCTGACAAAGACAAACATACGTCCACCATTTTGTGAAGGAGCATAGGCCTCAGGCCCCTGGTGCCATTCCATGGTCGTGCAAGTGGAATTATCTGAGCTATATAACTACAATGTATTGTATATGCACATAAGCAGCAGGCATGTTTTTTGCTTCAAGTATGTAACCCGGGTTGTTTTAAAAAATGATTTTCGGGAGTAATCGCAGCAGTGGTCTGTGGCCTATACACTGCCCAAATAAATGGATGAGCAACTTGTGTAATAAATGAAGGTTCTTGTACGTAATTTTGGTTTTAGCCCGAGTTTTGAGGGCTGATTCATGTGAAAATACAGAATGGTCGCCCGCCGGAAGCATTAGGCATGCTTTTGCTTCATGTGTGTAATCCGCATTGCAGCAGTCCATTGTATATACACCGCCCAAAATAAAGGGATGAGCCATTTGTGTAATAAATGAAAGGTTTTTTGTGGCGTAATTTGGGTTTTCGCCAAAGTGTTCAAAGGAAATATTTTAAAATACAGAAGGGTTTTCCTTCATGTATGTAATCCAAAGAAAGGGATGAGCAATTTAACCGATTTTTACTGTGACTGGTGTTGCAGCTTTTTTTTGAAAATGGCATCTGTTGAGGTAATGTTTGTGTGTGACTGTGTATAACGGAAACTCTACCAGAGATTTCGAGGCCGAATACTGTGAAAATACATCATGTTCACCCGGAATTTTGAGGGGCTTTCCTGTTCGTGTTATAATGTTGTGTTCGCATTCGTTCATCAGTAATATGCCAGCTTGTGCATCGATAAACTGCACAAACAGACAATCCCATGGATGCGAAAGACATTCCATCTGTCAGTCCTTAATTTTGTTGTATTCGTTTCAAAAATAGAGTGCAATATAAGGTTGTTTAAAAATCGAAATGATGAAACTTTGCCATGCCAGTGGCGTGCGTTGGTCGTTCTTTGATCTGATGTGGCCGACTCTATCTTGTACAAATATTTCAGGCTTATTTCTTGTGATAATTTTCATTCATTGTTGATATTGGAGGAGACATTGTCACCATTTATAGCCATTGTCATCATTTATAACCCAAATCATATTTTATAAAAATTTCTTAACGTTTTTCTCTTTCTCATAAGCCATCATGCTAATTATAGTGAGTACAAGACATACTTTATTTTTAATTACACAACAAAAAATTGTTTCTATTTCATTATTTAACAACAGGAAATTATAATTGGATACTTGTATAATGTTTGAGAGAAATCAACTGTACATTGGGACAGTAAGCTGATTCTCTTTTTTCTTCTTCATTGAAATTACTGTGAAATTTATGAAACTTCTCAATTGAAACAGCTCTCCCTTTTATTATAATTTCAGACTTCTCATTTGATAAAAAATAATAATAATAATTTACTTTCAGTTGAAGCAACAACATCGACCGACACGACAAAATTACGTCGATTTACCAGTTTGAAGCTACAGATGGGAGTGTTTGAGAGATAATATTAACTGAGGGAATCTCTGGAAGAGAACCAACGCCTGTATGTTAAAGAAAAGCTCGTCTTTGAATATATAATGCAACGAGAAAAAAAAAAGCTTGAACTTGCATCCCAAATCAACAAATCGTTATGATTTTTTGGAAATACCAAAAGAAGAAATGCAACGGTTGATGAAAGATTGGCGAGAAATACAATGTGACCTCAATAATCCATGCACTCTACGTACAAATGGGCACCGCAACTTAATTAACCACGTTGTCAGAACAAAATCCTACACAAAACTAGCCCAAAACAGTGTTTTCTCCATATGCATCGTATGTATGTGTATGTTCCTTTTGTAAGTTTGAAAATGGCCACCACTAGTGTGCGACGGCATCACGGTTGTGTGCATGTGAATGGTCCAACCCGCTATCAGGTCAGTATAATAGCGATCAGTGGCTAAGACCACTTACAGGTCACAGCTCACACAGAGTTCACTCAGCTCCCACCTTTAAGTTCAGAAAAACCGGTATGGGCTTCTTCTGACTTTAGCTGCTTTCAGCATCTCAATCTCCCTCTCAATGTATCAATCTCTTCAATCTGCCATCTGTGCTTTAGCTACCAGTGATAGCCAATTCTGAGCACAACTTGCTTTCAAGCAGGTGGTTCTTTTGTCCTTGTTGCTTGCCTTTACAATTTTTGATGCCAGGAAGTAACCAAGGATTATGATGTCGGGGGACTGCGACTGCATGTCTTCCATGGGGATGGGAAACTGTATATGCAACGCACTTTTCCCTGCGACCTTGCCGTCATGGTTGTAGCTGTGTGTTCTTTCCCTATAATGAAACTTCATCAGATCTGTCGACATGCGAGCATCATTTTGCACATATATTGGACAAGTTGGCTCACCTGATCAAGATCAGGTTATTTATACTCGTACTTTAGTGTTCATGCTTTAATTGAACTTACTCGTGATCACTTACTCCTTATTTAAGAAAAGATCCAGAGAAGAATTGGGAAACTATAGACCTGTTCGTTTGACTTCAGTTGTGGGGAATGTGTTGGAGATATTAATAAGGGATCAAATGAGGAACCATTTAAATAAATACAAACTAATTAAAGGTGGTCAGCATGGGTTTACCAAAGGGAGGTCTTGTTTACACTTGAAGAGTGGCTGGTAGAGTAGCTAACTGGATTGGAAATTGGCTTAGTGATGAGAAGAAAAGAGTGGTTGTGAGTGGGAGGATGTTTTTCTGGATGTATGTGGTAATGGGGTACCTCAGGGATCAGGATGAGACCAATCAATTATTGTTCATAATTTATGTCAATGATTTGGACAGTGAAATCAAGAGTTCCAAATTTGTAGATGCCACTAATCTTGGAAGTAACATACATAGCAGAGAAGGGGTGATAAGATTCAGGAAATTCTCGATACTTTTATAGATTGAGAGAAAGATTCGTATATTCAGTTCAACATAAAGAAATTTAAGGTGCTAGGGATGGGTAAGGATAATTAAAATAGAGACTAAATGATGCTGAGGGCAATCTTGAAGTGTGTTACACAGGAGAAGGATCTGTAAGCAGCAGCACAGTGCCAAGCAGCTATAAGTAAAGCAAACAGGGTTTTAAGTTGTATTCATAGGGGGATGATTTATAAATAAAAAAGATCGTGTTAATGTTCTATAGGAATTTAGTGAGGTCTCATTTAGAATATTGGAAGCAGTTTTGGTCACCACAACTTAGGAAGGACATAACTGTCATAGAAAGGGTTCAGCACAGAGCTACCAGATTGGTTCTAGGCATATCTAGCCTCGGCTACGAGGAGCAGCTGAAGGAGACAAGACATTATACACTCGAAAGGAGGCAATTATGAGGGGATATTTATAAAGAGATGCTTAAGATAATGAAGGGTACAGACAAAATAAGTGCAAAAGAGTTATCCTGCAGAATAAACAGTGAGAGCATCATGGGCTACAGCCTGAGGTCAAAGAAGAGGAGAGTTAAGATGATAGTAAGGCAAGGGTCTTTCGCTCAGAGAGTAGTTAATCCATGGAATGGTGTCCCTGGAAAGGTAGTGGCAGCAGAAACGGGTGATAGGTTTAAATTGGAGTCGCATAGGAACCGAGAAGCAATGGATATAGAGGGGTATAGGGATATTGGCAGTACTTGTAGGTAGCTTGAGTATGGATGGGTGGTTGTGTACATCTGTGCTGATTGTGGTGTTTGTGAGAGGGTCTCCTCAAGGAATAGTGTGTGATCAGTGTTGTACGTTCTTCACCCAAAAACACCTTCACCCAGTAACCACGACCCCCCAAAAATTCTGATTCTGATGTACCATACTCTGTTACAGAGCATCGGTGCTGCCAAAGCAGTTTCTTGGCGAGGGTTATGCTGGGTGGTTTGCCATTGCTTTCCCAGGATAAATAAATAAATAAGTAAACAATACAAAAAAAGAACAACACACAAAAACTTGTTTTTTTCTTAACAACCTGGTGATGTCCCTGAGCCAGCCACACTTTTCTCATCAACATTCCTCCCCCCACCTCCCCAATGAAATTAAGTCACTGGCTTTGATGGATTTATTACGCTGCACACTGAGCACAAAGCATGGTAAAGCAATTGGTTCACTTTGTCTGTCTGACGGATGTCAGTGTGTGATCGAGGAGCGACATAATTTCAATTAAAGTTCATATCTTTAACATTGTAGAACATGAATTGTAACTTGCAGCTTAGCAGTAGTTTGGCTCTCAATTTGGCAAATTGTACGGAATCTTGTCCTGAGTGTGCATGTGCATTCGTGGTAAAGCAATAATTGCGACAGTCTGTCTGTCAGTCTGGCAGAAAACAGAAAATCATTCGAAACAGGAAACTTACTGTTTTCAGGAACACCATACAGGACACAAACAACAGGCATGAAGAATTAATGTAACATGTTAAATAAGGTGGTGTAAAAGACGGTGCATCAACGGTGGTAAACTCGTGATTTAATGGGGGGGGGTTAAAACTTTTATTTTATTTCAAACGAGTTATATATTTGAACACTGTAGAACACAAATCGCCTTGTTTGCATTTTCAGAAACCTTCAGTTCAGCAGTATTTGTCCAAAATTCTACACCGTGGCTAAGACCAATTGCTACATTGTGGAGTTTCATTCATTTGTTGCAACAAATTTTGTAGAAATTGCCTTAGGGGTTTGGAAATGTAAAAGGAACAAATAGACTCATATGTATATCCCCCACCTCCTCTTTCAACGATTCCCATGGTGTCTGTGGAGTTTTGTTCATGGTGGTGACGGTTCTCTAACCAAGTGAATTAGTAATCCATGTTGCTATCACTGATATTCTTCCCTCACAAATAAGGGGCATCAATTGTATTCAGAGAGAGAGAGAGAGAAATGGTGACGGGCCAATTTAATAAATAACTGCACAAACCACAGCCTGAATAATTAATGCAAAATCATGGAGCAACAATTATTACAAGTTCCATCCACTCTTGGAATCTCAGAGTCCAATCCTGGGAAGTCCTGACACACAGAAGAAATTTGAATGTACAATATTTCAAACATTCTGCATATAAATTTTATTACACTCCAAAATTCTACCCCCCCCCCCCCCACTTTCTTCACTAATGTACCAGAACACTCCTGTAGGTTCAAGTACACTTGGGAACATTATCTAAATAGCTGTAATTCTGGAGGGAGTGGCATCCTGAATTGCATTGTTTTGCAAGACTGTTCATCTATTTAGAGTCTAACTAAAGGTCAAATGGTATTTCACCCCCCACCTCCCCCCACCTCAAAAACACACACAC
The DNA here is from genome assembly GCF_056783735.1 of Eptatretus burgeri. Lineage (NCBI taxonomy): Eukaryota > Metazoa > Chordata > Myxini > Myxiniformes > Myxinidae > Eptatretus > Eptatretus burgeri. The sequence goes on from NC_140966.1 coordinate 59,019,336, forward strand.
ACACACACACAAGGATTAAACTTCACATCAACATCCTGTCCAGATTTCAAAATCATTACTCAACCTGATCATCATATTTGTTTTAAACTAATGATCGCTACACAAGCTCGTGATGATAAGACATCGCCATCTCATGGCTTCTCTACACTCACTGACCTCCAAACCCTTTTCCTCCCTGCCTGTCCACTCACCCCAACTGAAATTCCTTTGTGGGTTTCTGTCCGCCTGTTCCCCTTCACCGCTCTGTCAGTCTGTTGACACGACACCCTCTATTGTTTAGCTCTTCGTAGAGGAAAATACAATTTCGTAACACGAGTTACGTTGGCTTGTTTATTGTTCCCCTCTTAGCACACAGCTGCTGACACCGGAATTCCAGTTTGAAATCCCATCAAAAACTCTGATATTTGTCCGATGTCTCTTGATGTCCTAATCATTGGCACGCAAACTGTCGTCGTGAACTTGTCTTGCATGTGACGCGCTGGAGAGTCAAGCGAAGAGGAGCGGTGTCTCGGATGAACCACTAAAATGGTAACAACAACAAAAGGTGTTTGTTCATCATCACAATTCACAATCCACCCTTTGTTTTGGTGTTTGAAAAGACAGCAGGCCTAAAAAGTAAACAGGAAAGGTGACTTTCAGGATTGCTGTGACAAATGTCCTTTACGTGGCCAGAGTTGGCTCGGCCTTCCTTATATTTTACAGATATCAACGTTCATGGAGGAGGGGTGACCTTGGCATAGCGATGGAGTGGAGGGAGTTGGCATATGAGAGAGGACAGAGAAATTGGGATGGGATGGATACATAGTCGGCGTAAGTATAGGGATATACATACGGGACAAGGGAAACCGAGTATGCCGAGTAGACAACGATTGCGTAAGCAGACAGGAAAAGCTTGCGAATACAGCAGTTGATTAATTGAGAAAGTGTACAACCTGCACTGCCATCACATCCTTCCTTCACGAATCTTCTCACCTTGACAACTATAAAGATGAGGAATATAGCTTTATTTGTTGCGCAAAAGTTTCACTGTCCAATGCATTTCTTCCATGAGAATCTTGTGGATTTGTTTCCTGATGCTGCTGGGAAGGAATGCTTCCTGGAAGTGTGCTCATCACTTATAGTTGTCCAGTCTGGGGCTGGCTCTCTCTCTCTCTCTCTCTCTCTCTCTCTCTCTCTCTCTCTCTCTCTCTCTCTCTCTCTCTCTCTCTCTCTCTCTCTCTGGAATGGATTCCTGATGATAAACCGACACGTCGTCCTCCACCGGTGCCAGTAAATTAGCTCCACAATTCACTTACTTCATTTGTGGATACTGTAGTTTCCACTTTTCCAGTGGCCTTTTCTTTATACAAGAGCGAGGCTTATATAATAGTAAGGTTGAATCGACATTGGGGTAGCAGGGCAACAATTGGGTTTCAACCAGCAAGGAAATGATCCAACAGGAAAGGAAGATACAGAGAGATCGAAGGGGGGAATAGTGAAACCAGCAGGTAAGAAGGTTGGGTTCAGGAACCGTTAATTTATGCACTAAAGATCATGGGTCAGGATAGGGGATGACACGAAGTGGAAGCGCATCCACCTGCTGAAAGCAGTGGGGAGAAGAGTGGAAATCCAAATTCCAAATCTAGGCCTTTGAGTGTTGCTCATCCCTTCCTGATCATCCTCAGCTAAATTGATTCTTCAGTTAGCAATTGTGAAGCAACATACTGTAAATCTATTTTTGATAGGGTAGTGTCTGTTATTTTGGAGATGTGCACACTTGTACACTTTGCTGCCAAACGTATGAGGACAGTATGAAATATGCTGGGTAATTAATTGAAAACCATGTTTCAATTTCTTATAAGGTATTTGTGCCTGCTGTTGGCTTAATGGTTAGGGTGGTAGGCTTGGCATCCCAGGATCCTGAGTTCAAATCCCACTTGGCCGTTGAATTAATACCAGGTGGGGTTGACTCTGCCTGTCATCCTTCTGAGGTTGGCAAAATGAGTACCAGCTTGCTGGTATCCTGTGTCGGAGTGGTGACCCAACCAGTATTGTACCCAATAGCCAAGGAGACTGCTGAGGCAGCACCAATGCTCTGCAGAGGGTGTGGTCCCAATGGATTGATAAAGTATTGTCTATCTTAAGCAACAATCACAGCTCAGACTTTACCACGAACACTCCACACCCAATTCGGTTAGTGTCAGGCGTAATGATGAATTTGATTGTTTTAAGGTTCTTCCAGCCTGACCTGTGAATAATTTTTGCCTGCATTGTTTTCAACAATGTGTTAATCTTTACCTCTGGCACTGAAGGTGGACCGAGGTTGTTTTCACTCCTGTTTGTCTATTTGTGAGCAGGATATCTCAAAACATTATGGACATTCGGACAAAATTTTGTGGACAGGTTGTGTGTGCCAAAAAGACCAGTTGATTGGATTTTGCTGAAGATCCAGATTTTTTTTAATGATTCAAGTGATTCTTCACCATTGAGTGATAGGGCCAAAAACGATACAAACCACGATACCTCAAACAGTTATGGATGGATTCAGACAAAACTTGGTGGATGAGTTGGGTAGGTGACAAGAACAAGCCGATTCGATTTTGGTGAAGCTGGTCTTCCATTTCTTGAGGACATACTGACAATCCTCTTGGGAAAGCCTAAATTTGATGGGAAAGACATAAACTTATGCTATGCAATAATGAAGATCATTAATCTCTTTATCTTGTGACTTCTATGTTAGTACTAGTGGGGCAATTTAGCATAACAATTGTGCATTTTGTGAGGAAAGCACCAAATTTGGTACACTAGTAGCCTATCATATTATGAACAGATTTGGATATTGGGCCATCTCAAATTCAGCCGCTGATGGCTGTGGCAGCCATTTTCCACTGCCATAAAAAATTTTGAGATGGCCCAATATCCAAATCTGTTCATAATATGATAGGCTACTAGTGTGCCAAATTTGGTGCTTTCCTCACATAATGCACAATTGTTATGCTATATTTAGCTAAGTTGCCCCACTATACCTGCTGCACACCTTTATAAAGCACGTACTTCTTTGTGGTGTGGGAAAATACGCACATACAGGTCAAGAAAGAAATATTTCAACTTTGAATGTACTGGACTGCACCAATATTTTTGGGAATAAAGTGTATGCTGCAGTTTCAGTAATAGACTCCATAGATAAGCAGTTCTCATATATACGTCGCTACGTTAATTTGTGCATCATTTCCGCATTCTTGCAGAGTGGTGAGCACCTAGTGCGTGTAGTAGAAAGTCCCGTGGGTTTGATAACATCAGTGACTCTGCCATGATAGCTCGGCAGTGCTATTTTACCATCAATTTGCCGCTCCTCATCTCATTGTAGTTGAGCTAGTCAATAGGCAGCAGTGGCAGACAAAACAGAAAGGTAGCGCTTGATGCTAGACCATCTCAAACAAACACCTGCTGAGATTCAGTACATCATTCTTGTGTAAATGTGTGGGCCACAGGTCCGTGTTACTCTCTCCTGAGTCATCGATGCGGCTTTGCGGAGTTGAGCTGGCCAAAAAACTCCTCCTGGTAGGTTTCTCGGCCATCATTGTCCTACCCGTTTGTCTTGTGCCTCTGCCACATACACACGGAATTATTGATATGTTTGTATTTTACCTCAATTTGGTTTTGCTTATTATTGTATTTTGTTGACACAATAGCTATGTGGAAGCCATTTCACTGCTGTAGTCACAATTTGTCTTCATTTGATTGCATTTGTTTATTTTTATTCGACAAGTCGCAACCTCTGCCATCATCAATGTTGCAGCGTAAACAGAACAATAATAACGAGGAAGCATCTGAAAATGCAAAGCCCATCCGCATCTGCTTTTTATTCAGACTTCTTTTTCCGTAGTACGCTAAACATGACGAAAACAGCTAAAAACTAGAGGGGGAGCACTCGGTAGAGTGCAAAACCTCCGCTGCCAATACTGTTGGGTCACTTAAGTGAACCTGATATCCTATTCATTGTAGGTCAAAACGGATCAGACTCTACTGAACCACGATTGAATAAACTAAACTAGATCGACGCGCATGTAGAAATGGCAAAAATAAAATAGAAATTTTTTTGAAAAAAAGTTGCAAAATTTTTTTTTTTTTTCTCTAACAAATTTTTTTTTGGGGGGGGGGGGGGGTTGGAAATCACTTAAAACATGTAGAAATGCAAAAAAAATTCAAATATTTTTCAAATAAAATCGAAATTTTTTTGAAAAAAAGTTGCAAATTTTTTTTTTCTCTAACAATTTTTTTTTTGGTTGGAAATCACTTAAAACATGTAGAAATGCAAAAAAAATTCAAATATTTTTCAAATAAAATCGAAATTTTTTTGAAAAAAAGTTGCAAATTTTTTTTTCTCTCTAACAATTTTTTTTGGGTTGGAAATCACTTAAAACATGTAGAAATGCAAAAAAAAATTCAAATATTTCTCAAATAAAATCGAAATTTTTTGAAAAGAAGTTGCAAAATTTGGTTATTTTTTTCTCTAACAATTTTTTTTTTGGTTGGAAATCACTTAAAACATGTAGAAATGCAAAAGCAAAAATTCAAATATTTTTTCAAAATTGCTGCCATAGCGGCCATATTGGACTTTGGACCAAGTCCAAAATCTAATGGCATGATCCTTGGACCATACGTAATCCCCCCCACCAAGTTTCGTCGAAATCCATCCAGGAGTTTTTCCATAATACTGTTCACAAACAAACAAACAAACAGACAGGGGTGAAAACAGTAACCTCTGTCCATCTTCGATGGCGGAGGTTAACTACAAGGGCACTCGGTAGAGCGCATACCTCCGCCACGCAATGCCTGATCCATGAGAACATATCTGGCCCAGTAAGTTTTTTAAATATAGTGCTATATATAGTTTTTGGCCCTCTCTCTCACTGGTGAAGAATCACTTAAAAAAATTTGAGTCGTCGGATCCGGATTGGGATCTTCACCAAAATTTAATGAATTTGTCCTTGTCACACACCGAACCTGTCCACCAAGTTTTGTCCGAATCTGTGCAGAACTTTTTGAGATATCCTGCTCACAGACAAACAGACAAGCAGGAGTGTAAACATAAGCTCATTCCACCTTATGTGGTGAAGGTGGTCATGATAACAGGAACACGTCAGGGTAATAATAAATCCTGCTTCAACAACAGTAAGGACCTGCAGTGAAATATAGAATGGGAAGCAAGAAGGTATTCCACAGGTGAGTGGGAAAAAAAATGTAAAATTTGTGAAGCAAGATAAACAAACTATTGCTGCGGAAGAGGAAGAGAGGAAATGAGGAAGAGAGGAAATGAGGAAGAGAGGAAGAAAAGCCACAGCAAAAGGAAGTAGTTGTGTTTGATTTTAATATTTATTTTTTTCTGTACAGCAAAAGTTCCATTCCAAAGAGGGGACTTACGCTATTGCACTACGAATAAGTTCATTACAAACAGTAATTAGCTGCTTGTGATAAGCCAACAGCATATGTTGAGCTGTGTTGTTACACAATATGCCAGGCACACTGCATGGGAGCAGTGATGGGCTGGTTCACGGGCTTCGAGCCATTTCCCGTCGTAAAAGCCTGCTCAAGACCAACAGGGAGGAAGCATCGCGAGTACAATGGCACTCAATCGAAAATGCCTGTTGCCCAGCCTCACCTTCCTAATGCCTCATTCCCAAAGCACTCGCAATTGCCAAGTCAGGCAAAAGCAATGATTTCTAATTTGGACTCTTCGTGTTGCCAGTTTTAGAACTATTATGGTCCAAAAATGTAAAACTGAGATTAAAAAAAAAAACAAACACTTTCAAATATTTCTGGCAGTGCAATGGAGTAACAGATCAAAATAGCATGGGAAGTAGTTTGCAGGTCAAATGGAAGTGCACTATTGAAAGAATATATGATGCTTGAGATGTGGGCAGTGAGACGCGACGTCAAATAGATAAACGCCTATTATGAAACCCGAACCCTACCTGCCTTACCTGTCCCTCTTTCTCTCTTCTCCATCCTTCTGCAGCACCACCACCTTTCCAGCTGATATGTGATCACATCATAATCACCACTTAATTTCCTTCGACCACCCCGACCTCACTCCCCCTTTCCTCATGCCTGTGCTGTCCATCCATCTCAAATCCCTGATCCTCTTTCCCGACTTTGGAACACCTTTTATAGCTCCACCCGTTCATGCTCGACCCTAGAGTCTTTCAAGGTGTCCACTCACCAGAATATTTTAGCCAATCCTGCAATGCTCTCAGTTCTCATGATTGCGGATTTTCCAAACTAAGCTGTTCTTTGATTCTTCATTACTTTTGATCACTTTATAAGTTTGTCAATCAGTTATTTGCATAATTTGCCCCCCCCCCAACCACCCCCTTTAAACACCCCATACCAACCAAGCTTCCATTAGATTCAAAAGCCCCAAAATATTTTAAATATATATCATGTGTAAGCAATCGCTGTGTAACATGTAAATATATATCATGTAAAGCAATATATTCGTTCAAACATTAGAATGCATCACGTGATATCTTTGCGTTCTCACTCTGCTATGTCCCTCATATTCCCCTCTCACCTCTGTGTATGTCTGACTCTGCACTGCTGAAATCACTTCCTCACGGTTATCCCATTTTGTAGACATTGCCACCCACACTGCGACCACCCCCTTGCCATCCCAGAGGCTGTCTATCCAAGCATCCTGTCAGGAAGCTACAAATTCCTGTTTGCACCATTCAGGCAGGACCTCGGCACAAGCCCAACACCATCTCCACCAGGGTTGTGTTAAAGTGACAGCACTGATGCCGTCACATCTGTTTCCAAACTATCTGCTGAGGTAGCCATATTTATTTGCTCATCAAGTGCAGAGACAACACCACACTCCAAATTGCTGTCAACCACACTCGGTGTCGTAATGGTTGGAGCGTCCGCTCTGAGCCTGGGAGCTCGGAGGTTTGAACCCTGGGAGAGTCATACCAAAGCCTTTCAAAATGGGACGTGCTGCTTCCTTGCTTGATACTCAGAATTTACAAAGGATAGAGCATGGATAAACAGCCACAGGTTGGCAGCCATTATTCCGGCTCTGATAGGCCTAATAGCTTCCACCCAAGTGTTTCCATTGAACCGTATGAAGTACCTTTCTTTTCCTTCTTTCCTTCTCTTGGAAACTGGTGCTATTCAAGTATTTAATTTCACCACCTTTTCGATCCTCCTCCATCTTTGCGTATTGTGTATAAATGCATGAAAGGGACTGAAAAGTATCTGGGTTATGGAGGTTCATGAATGAACGTTGCTCAACCGATCACGGGTCAGCCAATGGGATTAATAGAATAAAACCGTCTTAACTAGTTTTGGTTGTTCGATTTGCAACAAGAGGCATCTCTGTATGATTATTAAGTCCGCAAATATGGGAGAGTCTTTTCACCTCCTGGTGTGCTCGAAACATGCACCTCCAAAACTTTCCCTCTTCTCGCTACTTTTCCAACACTCCCAACCACGTATGTAATAAATAGAAGGCCAAAAGCAGGTCCCACGGCCTTCATCACGGATGTGGAACCGAATTGTTTTGTCAGCTTGGCCTTGTGATGGTAAGACCATAAACACTCACTTTATTAATGAAACGGCTGGTATCCTATGTTCCTTGTGGATACCATTTCTGTCATCTCAACATGAGCGAATAGCGAACATTAATTCGTTCAACAAAGCACATTATGCATCTCCTTGTTGTGTGGGGGCTCCTTAATCATAATCCATCACTTAATGTTTACTACATTGGAGATAGCTGAACAGTGAGGATAACAATGAGGATTCACAGTTAGAAGAAGGGTCAAAAGTTGTTGAGCCAAAAGTTTCCTTTTTCAACCAAAAAAAAGTTTCTGAACCAAAAACATTTCAATTTCATTTCATTCCAACTTCTTCCATTCAAATTTCATCAAGAAACTCACTCAACACCTGGAAATGGTCCTTCATGGTTGAGGGGTAAACTCCTTGTCCCCCCCGCCCCCCTTTTCCCACCACGACCACAGTTTAGGGGTCATTGAGCATTTACAAACTCGACGACTGCTTTACCTTAACAACCTCCTTGTTAACTTTTATTGACTTAAAACAATAACCCATCTAAGCCTTAAAGTTTTCTTACGACTCCTCTTTTTGAAAGCTCGTTTCATCGGCTTGTTTCATTCCCCCTCCATATGCTAAACATCAACATCATAATCCCATAGCTCGTAATATGGTTCACCCAGATCTTTCAAATCTTAGACCAAAGTATGCAAACAATTTGCTCCTTCGCTGCTTCACTGTTTCGCCTTTGTTTGGTGAATTTTATGAGAAGTCCGCCGGGCTGTCTCACTTTGGGCGAGAATCCAATGTTAACATCTAGTGCAATCCCTTTGGCCCTCCGCCAAGGATGCGCCGGCTTTCTTTGACCTGGCCCTCCTGACACTTCTGTCCTTCCTCGTCGCACCTCTCTTGTGCTGGAAGAGGGTGTAGGATGGCAATGAGTTATTTGCTGGACTTGAATATAAGCTCAGTGAGCATTGCTTCCGAGAAGCAGTGGTGCTTCAAGTTACTCTTGATAATGAAGACGAGTCGCTATCTATGTGGCTAACTTTATGACTTTTTCATTAATATGAGTTCAAGGAACTTCAACATAGGAGGAGGCAAAACATCAAAGCTTGTGCTAGTGTTGCCAACCTATGGTTGTTTGTCCATGCTCTATCCACTATAAATGCTGAGTGTCAAGCAAGGAAGCAGCATGCACCATTTTAAAAGTCTTTGGTATGAATCAGCCGGGGTCAGGTTCGAACTGACGACCTCCCAGACTCATAGGGGATGCTCTAACGAATAAGCCACTGAGTGACTTGCTCTTCTGTCGTTCCACGCATGCTGCATGAAGTTACCAGACTGGAAGGTCGTATTTAGACAGTCTTTAAACAAGTATTTTATAATCGGCTAAGGGGGTGATTTTTGGGTGGCACCCCATTTTCATCGGTAATAGTTTAGTGGTCGACGGCCATCCCAAGCTGCCATACGCAAGAACAGAACTGATGGTCATTAGTAAGTCAGCTGGGTTTTTACTGACATTCTGATCAGCGACGTGGTCTCTCTCTTGAGATGAGCTCAGTTTCCACAATCTTATAATGTTGATGTTAACACCGTTACCGTCAGCTGGATTTTTATCCACAACCTCTGAGACGCAAAGGCCAACGCAATACCTGATATGAACCTGTAACTTACAATATAACTCAGGTGTGGCAGACTTGCCTTTGAGTTTTGGAGTCTGGGTTTGATGCCTAAAGAAATCCCATCCAACGTCCTGAGGTCTACATGCAAGGTTGTTACAACACAACATAATGGTGGATTATTTTGAGTGTGGTTTAAGCCAGTTGTCAAATTTGTGAGGCTGTCCTCGTGGCCACGAAGGATTCCACAAAATATCATCCAAAAGGGAAGGCTATTACACACACACACACACACACACACACACACACACACACACACACACACACACACACACACACACACACACACACACACACACACACACACACACACACGTAACCTTCCTGCACTCTGGATTTATGCTCCCTGATCTACAGTAGTACTAGCCTCTAGTTGCCATATTTTCTGTGCCTTTATGTAAATGAAGTTCCCATTGATTGCTCTTCTTTCTTTAAAGGCTTGTCTCTATTTCCTCTCCCTCTTTTACATTGCATACTAGGCCCAATAGGTGTGCACAATCTTGCCAATATCAAAATAGCCCTCAATCTGCAATACCATCTAAATTCAGCACCTGTCTACATTCAGTTTAAACCATCTACTGTTCCTGCTGCCACTACCTTTCCAAGTAGACCATTCCATGCATCAACTGCAACTCTTCTTCTTACATATACAGCACTTGGTTGCTTATAACATCACTGGCTGAGGGTGAGGCTATGCTGCTGAGGCAACGCCCCTTGTCGGTTATGGCAGGATTTTTTAAATTTGTTCATGGTGCCGGCGATAACTTGCCTTCTAACATCCATCCATCTGAGAGATGGCGCACACATTGAAGCCTCACCCTGTCTACGAGACACCAGGATGCTGGTTTGTAGTTGGGTCGGGAATTGAACCTAAGCTAAACACCTCAGAGGCGAATGTGCTTACCTGTAGGTCTTGGCCATCCTGCCAGCACCATTAACTATTATTGGAGAAGCTGATGCCTGGAATTGTTCCAAGCTGGTATCAATGACATCATGGATCTTGACAAACCCTTCAGTCAATAAAAGAAACACCCATTGAATTAGTAGGAATGCTTTCAGGTAGTCCAAGTAATTGCAAGTGAAGTGTGCTTAATCACCTTGGTGGTGAACCAAGAAATGGGTGTGGTTCATGAACTTGGAAACAATGAGCTAGTTATCATGGTGTGTCATTAAACATGCCAACTGTGAAATTTCGTTCGTGAGAAAGGAGTGGGAGAAGGAGGAAATCTCCATTGGGCAGTACCTGAACCTCCACCCAAAAACAAGGAGTGTGTAGCGGACACGTGCATGGAAGGTGGAAGTGTATCATTTCGTTTCACCATGCACAATTGAACAATGGGTGAAAAACATTGCTGAAAATATTATCATTTCATTTATCAAAGCCAATGACTGCACCTGATAGCATGTTGTTGACCAAGTGAACCCAAAAAACATTTGGGGCAAAACAACATGGATGAAAGGGTTGAATGTCCTGCAAAGATGTTAAATATCTTGTTGTCCCCATGTTGTCCAGACACTGGAAGACCTTCCACGGGACATTTCACAAAGAGCAGGCCATCTTGCGTTTGTATCTCGGCCAAATTTTAAAATGCCACCCTAATTTACACATCACCAGCATAGTCACACTCACTAACGATGGGATCAGGAAACATATGACGACATACGAGGTGCATGGGTTGATCGAGTCTGGATTCATGGATACTATCATGAACCGTCATGAATCCTGCAACTGATCATGCTCTCTGGAACCATCACCGGCGATTCATGATATCAGGATCAGTTGGTGGGGCACCTGAGCTCTTCAAGTAGAAGCGTCATCTCAAATTTGAAACCGATTCATCATATCATGACTTTGAAGCCGAGAGGACACGTACTCGCCCCTAAGATGTCTAGCCTGGGTTTGAATCCCCGACCCAGCTATAAACTGTCATCCTGGTGTTTCACAGGCAGGGCAGTTCATCAGTGTGTGTGTGTCGTCCCTCGGATGGACATTAAACTGGCATCCCATCTGCCGGCATTCGTTGGTAGAAGTTAAAGATCCCGTTGTGTCCTTCATGAAGAGTCGCTAAGCTATCACTGGCACCCTGAACAAATTCCATATTCCTGCCCTAACCAGCAGAGGGGCATTGCATCAGAGGAACAGCCACGCCCTCAGCCAATGATGCTACCCCGCAGCCTCATCGTGCATACGAACGAAGCGAAGTCATTCTGAATTAAACTCATTTTGGAATAAATTTTGCTCAACATACTAATCGTCCAACCCAACCTTTTCGTATTTATCAGAGCTGAAATTTCCTCCAGAATCATTGCCAACAATAAAACTCTCTACCATCAACCTCCTTTCTCTTCCCATATGAATCTACGAATTTTTTTTTTTTTTGGAATTTTTTTTTTTTTGGAAAAAAATTTTGGAATTATTTTTGCCAATCACAAAGTGTCAAAAAAAGCCCATGAGGGTCTATTATCGATTTTATCAATGACGTCACACCTTGATCCAAATGACAGCTCTGCATAGACCAACGGTGTATGTCACGCTCGGTTTCTGATACCGATTCTTCCGTCATTAGCAAATTGGAAGGTTCTCAGTGTGTTGCAACTGATCATTAAGATTTTGAAGAAACTATTGGAGACAAAATTAGTGATGGAAGCACTTCTGGGGGGATTATGGAGCCAAATTTTTTCAAACCTTATGCGAGTGATTCAGACCAAGATGGCGGAAGTGTTCGTGAAGATGAAAACGCTGGTCGCATGTTCTCTCCAGATTGGTAGGTTTTGTTTTTCCGTTCAATGGACGGTTTATAAGGAAGGGATTTTGTATTAATTGATAAATCAGTGATATCACTCGAGCAGAAATACCCGTCATCACACGCCAGCCGACACCGCCCAGGCACACTCAGACACCACAGACAAAATGGGCGACAAATGCTTTGCCCCACCGTCGCAGGCTGTCCAGGTGTCTTGTACGTTATGTGATCTTCCCATTTCATACTTTCCACGGACGCCATTTGTGTCTGTGGTCGTGCTGTGGTGCTGTCATGTCGTATTTGTGACGTGGTGCTGTGTTTGTGCTGTGGTGCTGTGCTGTGTTGTGCCATATTTATGCTGTGGTGCTGGGCCGCATTGTGGTGCTGTGTCATACTGTGTCGATGTCCTACCCTAGTGGAGGGGAGATGTTGCTATGGGGGAGAGTGGGTGTGGGGTAGTTGTGATTATTGTGGGGGTGGATGGTGGATGGTTGATGTGTGATTGGGGGGGGGGAGTGGAAGAGGGTGTAGGATGGTGGTGGGTATTGTGGGACTGATGGTTGATGGAGGATTGTGGAGGAGGGCACCCTGAAAGTTTTGGCATCTGAGATCAAATCCTCTCGGAGGAGTAGATGACGATACATACATACATACATACTTTCTCTCAACTATAAATAGATGGGGCTTCATTTGATTTGTAGAAATTTGTCTTGATAATAGATAATTATTTCCAGATGCTCTTGTGGTAACTGCTGGGAAATGGAACAGATGTTTGATTCACCGCTCAAATCACCCCTGTACATACGCTGATAGCTGGGTAGAGATGGTGCTACAGTTTCAAAGGACGGGTGTTTCTTCCGCTAATTTCTAGGGATGGCATCCTCTCTCAATCGTGGCAGATAACCCCAACATCTAATCATCTCTGTTGTCTCATAACAGTGCTCTATAAAATGTTCTGAGCCCAAAAGCGAGCATTGTGTCAGCCTGATCCACATTCAGATATTTTGGACAAACCTAGAGTCTTTCAGCAATTGGTGTGACATGAAACCATCGCGGTTCGTATTACTATACAATCACCAAGGACGTATCGACTTGGCATATTTGTGGAAAATCGAAAATTATTCACCGTTTGAGTTCAATCGTAGGGTATCGGTATCGTAGTAGAGTATCGAGGGATAGATTAGCGTCGAGGTGGTCTGAGTGCTTGGGTTCCCCTTTGAGGCTTGTGCGCAGGGGGATTTTATATATATATATATATATATATATATATATATATATATATATATATATATATATATATATATATATATATATATATATCACATGCAGAACAGAGACATTAGAAAACGTCAGTGTATTCTTACATGCATTATAGAACACAAGTAGACGATGGACAAGCACATATTGCATATGGGATTTGAACCTCGGATCCCTGCATCATGAGGTTCAGACAGGAACACGAACCAACAGGCCAACTCATGCTAATCAGCTGACCCGAACCCGAGCTGGGCAGCTTACATCAGATGTTAGCTCTTTCATATGTGAACACTGCATTGTGTTTTCCCAGTTGTCGTCCAGTTCTTCCTGTATGAGCCTCGACCCCCATAATATATATTTTTAAATATTTTATATTGTCAGCTGCTGTTGTTTACGACAACCCAATGTTACGAAATGTATTTTGGCTCGACTCAAAAATACGTGGAGCACTTCACACAGTGGGTTTCAGCACTTCCTCCACTATTATGCAACGACCGATAAGTAATAATCCGAAATGCGACTCTTATGCATGATGTTGAAAAGTATGAAAAAGTTTCTTTGACTGTTAACTGACATGAAGTTGAAGTCAATATTTTGAGACATGGTCATTTTAAACAATTATGTTTTCAGAATTCATAACAAGGGAGGTTCTGCTTGGTTGTACTTAAGAATGTGAGAGCAAAAGACTCACGGCTCGGCTTCGATGCTTTGTAGTCTTGCCACAAAGTTTGCGGGGATCCAGCCATGCAAACAGCTATCGGGGTCGTCCCCTGGCAAAAGGGTCTCACCTTCTTCCGGCGTCACGAGGCCCGCATACCACCAACTGTCGAGGACCATAGGGTCATCCACTCGCAGCACATCACCTTTGTGGAATGTGAGGTCCTCTACTGTGCGTGCTTCATAGTCGAAGAGCGCAACAAAGAATGATGGTCCACTCGGGACGTTGGGTCCTAGGCCATTTGCACTGCCACCACTACTGCCGGGTCTTGCATTGTATGAAGCCAGAGCCTCAGAACCACCATCGCTGCATGCGTCCACCGTGCATGAACAGTTACCCATACCACAGCTTAAGCCGAGCAGGTATATCGACTGACTGGCAGGAGATGGTGAAATATGGCCAGGTGGAAAGGCAGAGGGAGAGTCGTAGGTTGTTTGCAATGAGAGAAGATCATTCATATGTCCTTTCCACTCACCCCAGGCCGAAAGTTTGCTGAGGCTACATCCCCAGACACTTGCAAAGGTGATCAAGATGACAAACAACCTTTCACTTTCGTCCAACGGATAGCTGGGAGGACATATGGAGGCTTTTGAAAGTTGCACGACAATTAGTAGATGGGCTTGTCCTCAAGGTGTCAGAACGTCCAACGGACTTCCAACGACATCTTCATGGTACAAATACCTCACCGGTGGACATACCATTCCTACGATTTGTTCTTTAGTGGATGTACATCTGGAGTTATTAATTTATTTTTACCTTTCGGACGTCTTTGATTCTTCTGGTGCAGTATGATGTCCTTGATAATTTGCCTCCAGCGGGTTAATTTGAACAGGCACCGACTTATCTCCTCGTGTTAAACTCAAATCCAGCTTTCCTGGTGTTTCGCGCTGAACTATGTGTGGGTTGAGCCCACTGGCAGTCGTCTGCGTAGTTGTGGACTGCACGGGAAACACACATGACGCTGCAAGCACACAGTCCAGGGTGGGGTGATCCGGTGCGCCATGCTGCCCTTCCCCTCCCTTATTTTACATCTCGTTTGTTTTCCCACGGCTGCTGTTTTTGTTTTGTTTCCCCTCCTCCCCCCGCATCCCTTTAACTATCCCACTTATTATTATTTTCCCCTTTTTGTTGCTTCAGCTTGGCAGCTGAAGCACCACCAGTTTCTAATTTAGACTCCTGCTGTGGTCGAAATCTACATCCAGTTCTATACACATACCCTCAAACTACCTGAGCATTTGGAACAGATGAAAACAATATTATGAATGAGGTAAAGACCATTTGTATTTCCAAAAAAATTTGATCCTTCTGGATACCATTCCTCTTTCAACGAATCAATATTCGGGGAAACGATATTTCTTTTTTCCGACTGCCTTTCAATTTACCCTTCCACGGACTTTTTTCATTGCCTACGTAATTTTCCATCAAATGCGTAAACTTGGTTTCCACGATCCGTTATATGAACGTGTCGGTCATCCAACCCAAAGGGGAATATGCAGGTTTGGACGTGGAGGTGTCAACTTAATGCAATTAAAGTTTCAGCACGGAGATGTGAACTCGTCCACAATGAGATGGAAAAGCTCAATAGCATTTGCAAAGTGTAAAGTAGATCAGCAACACTAACCTGCTTGGACAGCGCTGCGTATGGAGACCAAGACGAACCATCCGTATGGATTTCATCTACAAGCACCTCATTGAGCTGCTTACATTTCAATGGTTTCAACCTATAACTTATTGAGCTGCTTACATTTTCAATTGTTTAAACGTCTAACTTATTCGGTGCTTGAATTTTCAATGGTTTAACAACCCCCCCCCCCCCAACTTCATAGCTGCTTACATTTTCAATGGTTTAAACTGCTACCTTATTGACCTGCTTGCATCATCAATGGTTTAAGCCTCTAACTTATCGAGTTAGAAAGACCTCAACAAAAAGGAACTTTTGTTGAGATCTTTCAAATTGAAGTCTTTTAGTCAATTAAACTAGCAATGTCCATGTGGATTTATTAACAGACTGGTCCTCCGATTTAACTTGCACTATGAGCCAAGCCTTAAAAACGCTGAATTTTGTTGTTTATCTCATTCACACCCTTTCCTTTGCCTGACAGCAACAGCCAAACGTCCGGCCAGAAGGGAAGGAAGAACCTTTCTTCCTGTTGTCCATATTTTGTTGTGTATAAAATTTCTCTTGCTTTTGTGTTTCCCTTTCAATAAAATTCCCATTTTCACTCCTACACTTCGCTGGCACCCTTTCCTCGACTGTCTCTCGACTCCGTCCTCCTTGAGCGGTCTCAATGGCCCTCACGAAGGAGAATCACCCACAAACCATCAGACACTTGTTAATTCTATATCCAACTGACGTTGCACTTCATTCATTGACTACTTTTTGACTTGAAGAGAACGTTGCGATTATCAATCCGACTTACCACTCGCACTATCATGGAGAATTTTCTCACTCGAGTCTGAAATGCTGGAATGTTGTCAATCGAGTGTGGGTTTAGGAGTTGCTGGAATTATTGTTAATCACTTTTCATTCGCAATTCAGCTGGCCTCTTTGTAACCTCCGCCACCGAAGGTGGACGGAGGTTATGTTTTCAAACCCCGGCTGTCTGTCCGTCTAAGCAGGATATCTCAAAAAGTTATGGACGGATTCGGACGATACGTGGTGGACACGTTGGGTGTGTGACAAGGACCAATTGATTCCACATAGCTGAACATCTGGATACGAGAATTTTTAAAGTGATTCTACACCATTGAGAGACAGGGCCAAAAACGAAATATAACACGATACATCCAAAAGTTGTGGAGCAGTTATGACAAAACTTGATGGATGAGTTGGATCGGTGACAAGAACAAGCCGATTCGATTTTGGTTCAGCTCCGGATGCATATCTGGCCTATCAGTGGGATACAAAATGTAAATTGTTCAGCCTGGTGGAGGTGTGCGCTCTACCGAGTGCCGTTCTGGTATTCCCATTGGAAGCCTTCACTATCGTGATGCAGGGAACCCAGATTCATCTCCTATATATGCACTTGCCCCTTGTTTACTAATGTCACTGCAATTCACATTGCAGTACACAGATACCTACGAGTGCCATTGTCCTGCATGTGATTTATGGACAGGTCCAACTATGAGCTTCAGATCATGATGAAAAATCTTCTTCTTCTTTTGGCTGCTCCCGTTACGGGTCGCCACAGCGGATCATCCGTATGATCCGCATCGTGATTTGGCACATGTTTTTTATGCCGGATGCCCTTCGTGACGCAACCCTGGTCGCCTCTTACGATACAGGGATATGGTACACCTATTTTTTAACCAGGGTATACACCGGCCCAGTATTACTGGTACTCATTTCGCCGACCTCGGAAGGATGACAGGCTGAGTCAACCCCCTGGTGTATTAATTCATTGGCTCAACGGGGCTTGAACTCAGGACCTCTTGGATCCCAAGCCGCTGCCCGAACTACTGCGCCAACACCAGGCTCAGATCATGATGTAAAAAAATATGGTTGTAAAAAAAATCACATGTACAGTGCCTATAAAAAGTCCACTCCCCCTTTCAAAATTTTCACATTTTGTTGCCTTATAGCCTCAAATTAAATTGCATTAAATAGAAGTTTTTTCCACCTTCATTTACATATCGTAACCCACAACTGCCAAGTGAAAAACAAATTCTACTAATTTCAAAAAAATTAATTCAAAAATACAAAATTAGAATACCTTGGTTGGATAAGTGTCCACCCCCCTGAGTTAATACTTGGTGGAAGCACCTTTGACAGCAATTACAGCTGTGTGTCTGTTGTGATAGGTCTCCACCAACTTTAAACACCATGATTGAGCAATATTTGCCCATTATTCTGTACAAAACTGATCAAGCTCAGTCAAGTTGCATGAGGAGCGTTGATGGACAGCAATCTTCAAGTCCTGCCACAGATTTTCGATTGCTTTTGGGTCATGGCCCTGACTCAAGGACACTTATCTTGTTGTTCCTTAGCCACTCCAGTTAAGGAGTTCTGGAGCCACTCCAGTTTGTTAGCCACGACGTGCTGTTCTGGCACATGCTCCCATACCTGACCTGACTCCGGTGTAGCTTTGGCTGTGTGCTTCGTGTCGTTGTCATGCTGAAAGGTGAACTTCCGTCCAAATTTCAGCTTTCCTGCAGAGGGAAGCAGGTTTTCCTCTTGGATTTTTCTGTGTTTTGCTCCATCCATTTTCCCTTCCATCCTGACAAGTGCCCCAGTCCCTGCTATTGAGATATATCTCCATATACATGATGCTGCCACCACCGTGCTTCACAGTAGGAATCGTGTTCTTTGGGTGATGTGCTGTGTTTGTGCCAAACATCACATTTTATATTTTGGCCAAAAAGTTCCATCTTGGTTTCCCCAGACCACAGAACCTTTTCCCACTTAGCTTCAGAATCTCCAGAGTGGTTTTTTGCACACCTCAAATGGGACTCAAGGTGGGCTTTTTTGAGTAACAATTTCCTTCTTGCGACCCTACCGTACCAGGCCAGACTTGTGGAGTGCTTGGCGTATTATTGTCACATGCAGACAGTGACCAGTCTTTGCCAAAAAGGCATGTAGCACTTTCAAAGTTGCCATTTGCCTCTTGGTGAGCTCTGATCAGTCTCTTTGCTTGGTTATCCAGTTTGGAAGGATGGCCTCATCTATGCAGGGTGTTGGTGGTACCATACACCTTCCACTTCTTAATGATTATCTTGACTGTGCTCTGAGGGATATTCAAAGCCTTTGAAATATTTTTATACCCATCCACTGATCTGTGCCTTTCCATAACTTTATCCCGGAAGTCTTTTGAAAGCTCCTTAGTTTTTCATGGTTGAGTCTTTGCTGTGAAATGCACTACCAAGCAGAGGAAACCTATAGGAACAGCTGATTTTATTCTGAAATAATCAAAATCACTACAATTTAACACAGGTGGAGAACAATTAACTTGGTGTGTGATTTTGAAGGTGATTGGTTACACCTGAGCTATTTACAATTGCTATTATGATTGGGGGGGTTGGGGTGGACACTTATCGAACCAAGATATTTGAGTTTTGTATTTTTAATTTCCTTAAATTTGTAGAATTTGTTTTTCACTTCGGAGTTGTGGGTTACAATGTATAAATATAGGTGGTAAAAGTCTGAATTAATTTAATTTAATTCCAGGCTATAAGGTAACAAAAGGTGAAAATTTTGAAAGGGGGTGTACTTTCTTTAGGCACTGTGTGTATGTGTGTTTGTATGTACTGTATCTACTCATCTGAGATGATTTGACCAAGGATGCTAAAACTTTCAGGGTCTCACCCTCAACCATTCCCCCACAATACCCCCCCCCACCGCAATCACTCCCCAACAGCCACCATAATCCTGCAGAAAACCCACCACCATTCCACACCACCCCCTCCAATACCCACTACAATCCCATGCCCCTTCTCCCCCTCTACCCTCCTCCTCTACAATCCTCCATCCACCGGGGAGGGACATCACCACCTTCCAGACACAAATGGTGTCCGGAGAAAGTCTGAAAGGGGACGATCCACAACATACAAGACACCTCGTCAGCTTGCGACAGTGGGACAATGCATTCATCACCCATTTTATCCGCGGTGTCATGTGTTGGGCAATGATTTCTGCTCGAGTAATAATATAAACGGATATTCCCTTATAAACCTATATTTAACAGAAAATCCAACCTCACAGAGCTGAAGTGATCATGTGACCAGCATTTTCTTCTTCACTACCACCTCCACCTTCTTTCTCTGAATCGTTCGCACAAGGTACAAAATGATACATACGGCTTCACAATTCCCCAGAAAGCATTTCCATTACTACTTTTGTCTCCAACCATTCCTCCAAAATCCCACTAATCAGTTACAAAATTCTGAGAACCATCAGAGTTGCTCATGACGGTGGAATCGGTATCTGAATCCAAGCTCAAAATACAGTTTCTCGAGGTAAAGCCACCATACGGATCAATATGACGTCAAGGTGTGACGTCACTCACGAAATTAGAAATCGACACTCGAGGGATTTTTTGGATACTTTGTGATTTGCAAAAAAAAAATTCGAATTTTTCTTCCCTTCAACTTAGACTGTGATTAATGATTCTAAATGGTTTTCAGGTTTAAAAAAAATTACATTTGGGGTCCCCTTTAATAGGACATTAATCTATATTTAGTCTTAAAATATTGCAAAGGGTTTCAATTTGATGTGAACTTAATGTTATTGCAATAAAATGATTGAATTATTCCTTTTTCGAGAATTATTTTTTCCTTCTGGGGGGTGGAGGGGTGTTCCGCAAGATCCCATGTTATCCAGATATTACTGCGGGATGGTTACGTATTCAGGGTTAACACGTGACATTAGTTCTTCGTGCCTGTTATTTGTGCCCTTTATGACATCATCAAACGCAGTAGGTTTCCTGTTTGGAATGATTTCCAATTTTGTTTCACTGTCTGACAGGTGGTCAGAGTAAAAAAATTATCTCACTCCTCTCTGCACATGTGTGATCGGGACTAATTCAGAGCCAAAGTAGTGCGAAACTACAGGTTCCTTTACCTATCCGTGTTCAAAATATAGGGGTGAATTGAAATGAAGTTCTTCCTCGACATAAACTGCCGTTTGTAGACGGTCGGAGCTTTTTCCATCCGTGTGCAAGGTAAAAACAGCAATGGGACAACCATACTCGTACCCGTCATCCTCTGCCTAATTCAGTCACTCCAACCCCGACAGAGGGGCAAAGCTAGAGAGTTCAAGGGGTGATCCCCTCAGGCGTTGTGGTCCACACAGTTCACTCAGCTCTTGTCTTGCTTTGCTCTCTGTGGACAGTTCATCTTCACCTGGGAGTTCTGCAAGTTCTCTGAAAGCATGAGTGCTGAAGGGAACATTGAGATCATGGCATAAGCTGGCACTTTGTGTCTGGGTTCATTGTAATCCTAGAGTATGATGATGCCATAGCCCCGTTAGCCGGCAGGTGATGAGACACCGCCGTTCACCTGGTTACCACGCTGAGGAGGGGTTGGACTTATAACCAGGACACACCACACCACACCACACCACACCAAACATGGACACACCACCACCACCACCACCACAACACACAGACACACCGGAACACAACACACATAACAAACACCCAGACAAACCAAAGACACACTACACCACACATGGACACAACACACCACACACTGATGCATCACTCACGGACACAGCGCACCACTCACGGACACAACAGACCACAGACACACCACACACAAAACCACAGACACACCACACACGGACACACCAAAGCCCACACTGATGCACCACTCACGGACACAAACCAAACCACACACTGATGCAACACTCACGGACACACCATGCCACAGACACTTTGACAGAGAACTTGGAGCCAAGAGACATGTACAGAACTTCCAAATGTACTTCCTGAAAAAGGAAAACCATTCTTCTGTTCTGTTTACACATCAAGGCTGCAATTTTAAAAGATCATTTTTACTCACCCAGTGAAGGTTCTTCATTCCCACTTACTTCCTGATAAATGACAGTTACAAGAACACAGATTATGATCTCTTCTTCTTCTTCCTCTTTCGGCTTGCTCCCGTTAGGGGTCGCCACAGCGGACCAACCGTCTCCATTTCGCTCTATCCTCCACATCTTCCATTGACACTCCAACCACCCGCATGTCCGCCCTCACCGCATCCATGAACCTCTTCTTTGGCCTTCCTCTTCTCCTCCTGCCTGGCGGCTCCATCTTCAACATCCTTCTCCCGATATACTCCGTTTCCCTCCTGTGCACATGTCCAAACCATCTCAATCTCGCCTCTCTCACTTTGTTTCCAAACCGTCCTACCAGCGCTGTCCCTCTAATACACTCATTTCTTATCCTATCCATCCTCGTCACTCCCAACGAGAATCGCAGCATCTTTAACTCTGCCACCTCCAGCTCTGCTTCCTGTCTTTTTGTTCGCGCCACCGCCTCCAAACCATACAACATAGCTGGTCTCACTACCGTCTTGTATACTTTCCCCTTCACTCTTGCAGCTACCCTTCTGTCACAAATCACTCCTGCAACTCTTCTCCACCCACTCCATCCTGCCTGCACTCTCTTTTTCACTTCTCTCCCACACTCTCCGTTACTTTGGACAGTTGATCCCAAGTATTTAAACCAATCCACCTTCCCCACCTCAACTCCTTGCAACTGCACCATACCACCACCCTCCCTCTCATTTACGCACATGTACTCCGTCTTACTCCTACTGACTAACATTCCCCTTCTCTCCAGTGCGTACCTCCACCTCTCAAGGCTCGATTCAGCCTGCTCCCTACTCTCCCTACAGATCATGATGTCATCCGCAAACATCATGGTCCATGGAGACTCCAGTCTGATCTCGTCCGTCAACCTGTCCATCACCATTGCAAACAGGAAAGGGCTCAGAGTCGATCCTTGGTGCAATCCCACTTTAACCTTAAACCGGTCCGTCATTCCTACCGCACACCTCACCGCTGTCACACTGTCCTCATACATATCCTGCACGATCCTCACATACTTCTCCAACACTCCCGACTTCCTCATACAATACCACAACTCCTCTCTTGGCACCCTATCATAAGCTTTCTCTAAATCCACAAACACACAATGTAACTCTTTCTGGCCTTCCCCATACTTCTCCATCAACATTCTCAAAGCAAACATCGCATCAGTGGTGCTCTTTCCTGGCATAAACCCATATTGCTGCTCACAGATCATCACCTCTCCTCTCAACCGAGCTTCCACTACTCTTTCCCACAACTTCATGGTGTGGCTTAACAACTTTATCCCTCTGTAATTTCCACAGCTCTGCACATCACCCTTATTCTTGAAAATCGGAACCAGCACACTTAATCTCCACTCCTCCGGCATCCTCTCACTTTCCAAGACTTTATTAAACAATCTGGTTAACAACCCCACTGTCATCTCTCCTAAGCACTTCCATGCCTCCACTGGTATACCATCTGGGCCAACCGCCTTTCCACTTTTCATCTTCTTCATAGCAGTCCTCACTTCATCCTTACTGATCCACCCCACTTCCAGATTCACTATCTCCACCTCTTCCAACCTTCTCTCTCTCTCTCATTTTCTTCATTCATCAGCTCCTCAAAGTACTCCATCCACCTTCTCAACACACTCTCCTCGCTCGTCAGCACATTCTCATTTGCGTCCTTTATCACCCTAACCTGCAGCACATCCTTCCCAGCTCGGTCCCTCTGTCTTGCCAATCGGTATAAATCCTTTTCCCCTTCTTTTGTATGCAACTTCTCATATAGCTCGTCATATGCCTTTTCCTTGGCCTTAGCCACCTCTCTTTTTGCTTTTCGACGCCACTCCTTGTACTCCTGCCGACTTTCTTCATCTCTCTGACTATCCCACTTCTTTTTCGCCAACCCCTTCTTCCTTATACTTTCCTGTACTTCCTCATTCCACCACCAAGTCTCCTTATCTTCCTTCCTCTGTCCAGATGTCACACCAAGTACCTTCCTAGCTATCTCCCTCACAACTTCTGCTGTCGTTGACCAATCATCCCACCCATCTTTACCACCATCCAACGCCTGTCTCACCTCCTCCCTAAATTTCACGCATCAGTCTTCCTCCTTCAGCTTCCACCATCTGGTCCTTGGTTCAGCCCTCACTCTCTTCCTCAACCTCACCTCTAAAGTCATCCTACAGACCACCAATCGATGCTGTCGAGCTACACTCTCCCCTGCCACAACCTGACAGTCACTAATCTCTTTCAGGTTGCATCTCCTACTTAAGATGTAATCCACCTGTGTGCACTTTCCTCCACTCTTGAATGTCACCCTGTGTTCCTCCTTCTTCTTGAAATACGTGTTTACCACTGCCATTTCCATTCTTTTTGCAAACTCTACCACCATTTGCCCTTCCACATTTCTCTTGTTGAGACCGTACCTCCCCATCACCTCCTCATCCTCTTTATTTCCTTCCCCAACATGTCCATTGAAAACACAGATTATGATCTTGGTGATATTAATGTGCAATAGTTACATGACGACATCAACCGAATGATCGACGCTTTCATTGGTGACAGAATGAAGGAAGAACAACTCCAAGGAAGGAATAAATCACAGAATCGTTTTAGAATTTCTCAACAGTCCTGCACTCGACAAGAGCGAGGCGTGCATGTGTGTGACACTTTTGTTGGTTTGTTGTACAATAATTCCATTCCCACCTGGGCCAATTGCACCAAAATTTACTGTACCACATTGTGCAACACCAGTTAGGTCAAAATCACAATGAAAGTTGTTATTCTTAATCAAATCGATGTTACAACAATAAATCACGGTGTTCAGGGTGATCGAGCGTCGAATGACGGGAGCCAACACTGGCAGGGAGACACCTCCCAGGCTGGCTTAGGAGCCCAGCTGACGATTCAGAAAATTTGAATGTGAATTACTATTTGTTTCTGTGTACAGGATGGAAATTGATAAACAAAGGGTCAACATTTGCCAGGAGACTCCACTGAGGTTAAGTAGCAGTCACACGATCCCGTACAACCTCAAATATCAATCTTCTTGATGGTTTACTAAAGTCAAAAACAACCCGATCTTCATCGGATGACCCAACTTCTGACCACGAGAGTCTACTAGCCTGACCTTGTTATAAATATATGCATCATTGGGCCATGTGGTACAATCGGGAGATAGCTATCGGGTGTTATTACTGTGTTACCGGCTTTGCTGCACAACCTGCACTAACTGCCAGCAAGAGGTGTGATGTACGTTTGAACACATTGTTGCGGACGCGGCAGGGATAACTCCGAAAGGCCGACGCATCTTTGAAAAGACCACGAATGCCATCTAAACTCACCTTTGGTTGGATCCTCATCCATGTCACTTTACCGTACCGGAAAGATGACTGAAGTAGATGGGGAACCGTGCCAGCGGTTGGTCAAAAGATGTTAATTGGCTGAGCGAACCAACGTTACACGCCACTCCCTATCATCTATCAAAGGCCAATCCACCGCTTGGGCTAATTAATTGGCCTGTAGCATTATAAGAAGCGATTATCGTTGCTTTGTGTATCTATTATTCTGTGCGAGATTAGGAGAATGAGTTTCGCTTGACGAGTCGCCATATGAATTTGCATTATGAAGAGTTACACTCCCAGGATATTGCAAATTGCCTCCCATTGTTGCATGACAATTATAGTCAGGTTGTGGGATTTAATTAAAATTAATCCTTTTCAAGCTGCTTTTTACAAGCGTGTGAACCCACTCATCGCCAAGTTATGTCTGGTGCAAGTAGTCAGGATTCTTGGGTTTATAAACCGATTGGAACTTTCACCCATAGGTGGCAAATGGCAGTCAGGACTGCGATAGTGCCCCCTGTTGTAAATGTTTTTTGTTTTGTTTTGGAGAATCTGCATTGACTCATTGACTTTGAATGTTGTGCTGTGTGAATCCCTTTAAAATGATTTATAGAATGAATAAATAAATGATAATGATGAACAGCATGAAAATTGATTTGATGAACTACATTAGATATTGAAATGAAGGCAATCATGGAATCGATTGAGTGTGAAGATAAGTGATAAATAAAAAATCTCAGATCATATAATTTCCTGCTATTTTGTTCAATACATCCATCACAGGAGAGAGGCTGTGGTGTAGAATTGTGGGGCACAGTTGAGAAACTCTCCTACCCAGTTGGCACAGAGCTTCTTCTTCTTTCAAATGCAGCACAACGCTGCGGGTACCAACATTGGCTAGGGGGTGGTTGTGCCGCTGATGCAATGCCCTCTTGTAGGATATGGCAGGAATTTGCAATTTGTTAATGGTGCTGGCGATAGCTCGCCTTCCCTTCATGAAGGACACCGTGGGATCTTTAACGTCCACCTCACCAGCTAATGCCAGCAGATGGGACGTCCGTTTAGCGTCTGTCCGAGGGACGACACACACAATGATGAATCACCAGGATGACAGTTTACAGCTGGGTCGGGATTCAAACCCAAGCTAGATAGCTGAGAGGCAAATATGTGTACCACTACTCAGCACTGCACTGCAGTATTCACCTTGTACAGGGTGGCCATAATGTCTTGTCACCCCTTGTAACAATAATTGTGACATTGCCTCTGTGTGAACACCACTGCACTGATGACTTTAAACAAGAAGTGACACTTGCTTTTCATCGTAACACTCCACAAATGCTCCGGAAAATGTTCCACAGATCAAGGCACAATATTATTCTCTGTAATGACAATGATGGAGCACAAACGGATCCACTGAAATACTTAAGGCTCGTGTCGTATGCTGTACAATGTGTAATAATGTAAATGAGTACTACAAATGAATGTGATATAACTTGCACAACACTTCAGTGTTGCCAGCTAATGTGGTAAGAGGCAATGTCACAATTCTTACAAGGTGTGACAAGACAATGTGGCGACAATCGTGCAGTCGTGTATATAAACAGTAGTATTATGCACATTATATTTGCTCAGTAAGTTAAATGCAGAAACATATACACCTTTGTTTCAGGACGTCACCATAAGTGGCATTCATAATTATTTATATCATTGCCAGAGTACCCATTATAGTGTCATCGCCATGCAAATGCACCCAGCAGATGGTTTACATCTTGTGGACAGAAAACTAAATCAGACCTTGGACAGAGACTTTCAGTTGAATTCAACTTGAAGTTCAAGTTTACGTGTGCATAATTCGGAGACAATCGTACATCTGCTTGCAGTTGTACAATTCTGAATGCACTTGTGTGACAATTTTGAATCGAGACAACAGGATCTGGATGTTATCTGAACAGCCTGGTTTTAGGATGGTTACTGGTTGTTCTGATAGTATGGTGCAGAGGTCGCACATTTACCTTTGAGCTGTCGATTTAGGGTTCGATTCCTGACCTGACTTTAAACTGTCGGATTTAGGATTGGCAGGTAAGGGTCAGAATGAGGATTGGCAGGCTTAATGTCCACACCCTACTCCCTACAATGTGGCCATTGAGCCGGGTGTCCCATGTACTGGTGCCAGCTGCTCGGTGGATACTAACGGTCCCTTTGTGGCTGACAAAGATTCGGTGAGTGATCATCGGCACCCTGAACAAATTACAAATTCCTGCCCAAACCACCTTCAGTGGAGCCCAGGCCAAGCCAAGTGCTTCGTGAAAGACCTGGTACAAAAACATTCTCTGACTGACCCCACAAGAAGCTAAGAACATTCGGGGCTATTGAGAAAGTTAAATTGATTGAAGGTGCAAAGTTAACTTACAATTTCACAAATTACAAAGCAATCTTCCGTTTGTAAATGTCTCATTAGCAGCAAGATCCCTGGAAGGTGTTACAATTCGTCAGAAGATGTGGCGGTGAACAGGACATGTTTGAAAACCGCTCCTTACTTGTTGGAGGCTCTCAATGTCGTTTCGTAGTTCTTCCTTCACTCTCAACATCCTTCTCTAGGTCTTCCTCATGCTATTGTTCCTCGAGCTGAAGTTGCACTTCTGCAATGTTGGTCGTAATATTTTTTCATATCTTCCGAAATCACCTTATTTTTCAATGTAATCACAACAAATTTTTCGTCTTTTGCACTCATCTGTTGCAAAAGCACCTTGGCCTACGTGGCAGAAACATGAGTGTTATTATAGACAGTAAAGTTTCTGTTTCCTGTTCTATATAATGGGAAATCAAGAAAGCAACATGTTTGAACGAGAATTCAAGACCACACAGCTCACAATTGAGCACTCCCTCTAATCCTCAATCAATAAATGTCAAGACTTTATGGAGGTGTCCCGCTAAAATGCAAAATGGGTCAACTCTTGTTAAACACCTGGTGTTGGCTTAATGGTTAGGGGGGTGGGCTTTGGATCCTAGGGTCCTGAGTTCAAATCCCGCTCAGCTGTTGAATTAATACCAGGTGGGGTTAACTCAGCCTGTCATCCTTCCGATGTCGGCAAAATGAGTGCCAGCATGCTGGTATACTGTGTCGGAGTGGCGACCCGTCCAGCATTGTGCCCAATAGCCAAGGAGACTGCTTAAGCAGCACCAACGCTCTGCACAGAGTGTGGTCCCAATCTCCTCCTCTTGTTAAAGGTGAAAATTTCACATGGAATTTCACAAAATCCAAGAAACATTCTTCCATTTGTAAATGTCTCATGACCAGTATGACACCTGGAAGGTGTTAAAACTCATCAGAGAATGTGAAGGGGAACATGATGTTCATCCCATTGGCATCTGTAGTCCCACATGTTTGATGGCAGTTCCTTACTTGTTGGCCTTCTGTAGCTCTTCCTCATCTCGCAACGTCCTTCTGTAGGTCTTCCTCATGCCGTTGTTCCTCGCACTTAATGTCCACTTCTGATAACTAGGTCGTAACATTTTTCAGATCTTCCGAAATTACCTTGTTTTTCAAGGTCGTCACATTGAATTATTCATCTTTCGCACTTGACCTGTGTGGCAGAAACATTGTGCTCATGAAGAGACAGACAAAGCATGATGAAGAAATACCATGAAAGACAATACAATTCACCCATACAAGCATAGACAATGATAATTAGTGAATTAATCATTCACATGGAAGGGTGTACCATCCAAATAAAACGAGAAATACCATGCAAGGGAGCGTACCTGCTTCCTCAACTTCCCTTCATCATAATTTTTCTGCAGTTGTTAATGATGCAGCTCTTCTTCCATAAACAGCGAGTGTTTAAAGTGTTGAAATGTTGTCTGTGCGCAGCTCCTTTTCAAGGCACACATCCTCGTCATGACAGGCCTTCATTTGTATCTCCACGAAGGACTTAACCTGCAAGTCAGATCAATAAGCATGTCAGTGAGTACAGCATGTGTGTGGGAGTGTGGGTTGCTGTGTTGTGTGAGATGATAGACATTATCAATCAGACAAAGGAAAGATTATACTGCATTGTGAGTAAATCCCAGAAGGTACTCAACTGCTCGTGATACTTGTCATCATTCTCTTGCAGCAGCTGTTTTGGATAAGTGATAATGCGAGTCACAAATTTGTAATTTCCATGAGATGACAATTGTTTGTTGGTCCAACCACATCGTTTGCAAATGGATACATTTTGGAGAATAAAATAATAATCTCATGAGACTTCGAAAATAAAACAACAGTCGGTGGTAACTTCAGATCTTCTTAGTCTTCTTTCATGTGTCATACCTTCAGATGTAGTGTCATCTTAATCATTGCTGTTGTTACGAAGCTTCCTCACGAACCTCCTGAAGGTACATCGGTCGCTGACCCTTTAGACGTGAAATCCATTTCCGCTGAGGAAGGGAAGAGGATACATGCACTTAGACATGCAAATGCTTTGAGGCAGGTATTAATTGTGAATTGGCACACCAGACGAAGACAGGAATGACTTACCTTGCGAAGATCTATCAGATCCTGCAGCATGAAGCGAATGCGTGACGACATTTTTTTCCCCTTCAAGAGTTCATTCAAAGAGGTGAAATACTCATTAATCTGTCGAGACACAAACATACGGTGCTAAGTCAGCAAAATGAAGATGTGCAAGAAAGATGATGAAAATCGGCAGTATAAGAGTAAATGTGTTTATGAGAATTCAAAAGTGATGTTTCATTACCATTGCGGGTTGTTTGGAGTCCAGGTTCTGTCCAACAACACCAAGGAGACGACAGAGGTACTCAAGTGACTGCTCCTTCCCATCTTTGAGCAACTCCCTAACTATGTCGGAGATAATAGATTCATGCAAAACTTCTGCATTGAATAGTTCCCCGATGAAGATTATGTTACCCAGAGCACGCTGTCGGGCTTTCTCCTTGAACGCTTCATTGTCCAAGCTGGAGCTCCCATCCATCCCTATTACATACTCATCCTGGCAGCCTTGAATGAGTAGTATGTGAAAGTTTAGGATGTTACCTGGCTTACTTGTTTCATGTACCGCAATCTGTAAAAAAGAAAATAATGGTGGATGTTATTAAAGAAAAGGGGCATCTATTCATTGAATACTTTTTAAAGGGGGTGGGGGAGGCAAAATAAATTGGGAAAATAAAAAGTGAAAAAAATAGAAGGGAAGAGCATAGTGAGGCTGAGAAAGAAGTGGTGAAAGAGGGTAAACAAGTTTGGGAGGAAATGAGATTGCTGGGGCAGTATGTATCAGTTTGTGAAACAGGGAGGTGGAGATCACGGGAAGTGGGGAGAAGAGCAGATATTTTCAGAAAAGGATGTCTGTTAGTCGTGTTCTTTCCCTGATGAGTTGTGGTCATGGTGTACTTCTCTTACCTTTGAAAGGTGGGAGCACATATTTGCATACACCTCTGAAAATTTTGATTCCATCATTGCCTTGTTCAGGACAAGCTGAACAATGTCCTTCAGATGACCTTCCTTTGTGATATTGATGCGCTTCATCTGATGAATAATCCGGTCAAAATTTTCCGGCGTCAATTTATTGAGCAGAGATCGAAACTGCCGAATTATATCCTTGGGAAAGGAAATGGGAGTAAAACAAAGGAGGCGTCATTCGTGAGGAGTCAAAAGAATAAATGAGTTCAGAAATAAAAGTATATTTGAACATTAAATCTCCACAAATGGCCACATTTTCAAATGGAACAACAAACTCACTTCATCATCACTCATCATCCCTCTCTTCTTCGTGGGCCTCCAGGCATTACTGGAAGATTTGAGTGGCTCATCATATTCACTCACATGGTGCAAAACACGAGGTTTCTGTTGAACATAATAAATAGTCTTTAAAATAACACAGAGGTAGAGAAACACGAGATTGACGGTTACTGTGAAATAGGCACTGCACCCGTTCCAAAAATTATAATAATAGGAATCGTACAACTTGTAATTTGAGAAGTGGATGTTCATGTGATTGTTTATATCTGTTGTTTAAACAGAGGAAGTTGAAAACCTTTGTCTCCACTTGTCGGGGGGCGGGGGGGTGCGGGGTTCAGGGTAGGGAGTAGGGGTAGACACCAATTCCCTCTATGTAAATGTTTATGATATGTTGCTTCCTGGTGTAAGTCAATGGTTCAAGTTGTGCTCAAAAGTGCCATTTTTCGAGGGAATGACAAATAAATATCGTATTCCAAAGTAAAAACAGATTGTAAAATGATTCGAACGATCAATAATGTGAGTTGTTTTCAAGCTTTTGATGACTGACTGACAAGGTTGTTTTTAATATCGGCTGGGAATGGGAGTGTTTCTGTTGGGTTCTTGAGATTGTGTTGCTGTACCTTGTTTTGCTGAGGTTGACGACGCTGCAGGTTATTTTGGTACATCTGTTGCGTCTGAGGCTTCTCAAGCTTCACTCCCTCGAAAGGAAGCTGCGAAAATGGTTGCTGCTGGGGTTGCTGTTGTTGTCGCTGCTCCAAATTCTGCACTTTAATGTGCATGTGGCACATTTCCTCTATGATGGAATTATGTTTAAGAATCACTGCATCCAAGCATTCGTTTTTACTTTGGAAATCAGCCATCAGCAGTGTGACCTGTAAGTGATTAAAAACACATCAGCACACATTCAAGGAAACATTATCTTCAACTCTTGAGGATCAGTTATTTTGTCTTCAAAGGTCAGACAGTATCGAGCAAGTTCCACATTGTGAGATAATGGTTGCTTACTTGTTGGTGGGAATCAATGTGAATTTGCTCCTGCCTCTGCAGCTGTTTCTGCAGCTGCTGCTCCGATTCATAAAACTCGCTTCTCAGGTTCGTCAGATCCTGTGAAAGTTCTGTATTTTTCGAGGTAAGCCCTTTGAATTCTTCATCCTTCACAATTAAACATTGCGAAAGCACCTCGATCTGTGGGGCAGAAACATGACAGCGTCAACGACAGTGAAGTTTCTGTTTTCTGTTCTAAGTAACCTGAAAGAAAGCAAGCGACATGGTTGAAAGAAAATCCAACGCCACACAGCTCGTAATTCAGCACTCCTTCTAATCCTCAATCAATAAACATGAAGACTGTTTGGAGGTGTCCCTCTCAAGTCTAAACTGGGATTAATTCGGGTTAAAGGCACAAAGTTCACACGGAGTTTCACAAATTCCCACAAACACTCTTCCATTAGTACACAAATTCCCACACTCTTCCATTTGTAAATGACTCTATCGTCATGACCCCTGCAAGGAGTTAAAACTCATTCGAGCTTGTGATGGTGAACATGATGTTCACCCTCTTGGCATCTGGAGTCACACATGTTTGATAAAATGGTTCCTTACTTGTTGGCAGTGCTCAACGACCTTCTGTTTCTGTAACTCATTCACTTGCAGCTGCTCCTGTTGCTGACGTTCCACTTCTGCCAACTTCTTTATAACCTTCATCAGATCATCTGACAGGACCATATTTTTTGAGGTCATCTGTTTGAGTTCTTCATCCTTCGCACTCAAACGTTGCGAAAGCACCTCGATCTGTGGAGCAGAAACATGACAGCGTCATCGACAGCAAAGTTTGTTTTCTGTTCTTCGTAACCAGAAAGAAAGAAAGCAACATGTTTGAAAGAAAATTCAACAGTGAACAACTCGTAATTGAGCACTCCTTCTCATCCTCAATAAACAAACATGAAGACTGTTTGGAGGTGTTCCTCTCAAGTCTAAACTGGGATTAATTCGGGTTAATGGCACAAAGTTCACACGGAGTTTCACAAACTCCAATAAACACTCATCCATTTGTAAATGGCTCATTATCATCATGACCACTGCAAGGTGTTAAAACTCATGTGGAGGTGAGCATGATGGTCACTCCCTTGACATCTGTGGTCCCACTTGTTTGATAACGGTTACTTACTTGTTGGCAGCTCTCAATGACCTTTTCTTGCTGACATTGCATTTCTGACAAGTTGTTTGCCACGTTCATCAGATCCTCTAAAAGCAGATTACTTTTCAACGTAATCGCTTTGAGTTCTTCATCCTTCGCATTCAAACGTTGCGAAAGCATCTCGATCTGTGGGGCAGAAACATGACAGTGTGATTGACCAATAAACTTTCTCTTTTCTGTTCCACATAATCAGAAATAAAGAAAGCGACATGTTTGAAAGAAAATTCGATGGCACACAGCTCGTAGTTGAGCACTCCTAATTCTCAATCAATAAACATTAAGACTTTATGGAGGTGTTCCTCTCAAGTCTCTCTGCAGATCTGGATAAAATCACAAGCTGGTCCAGCACATGTCTTTCAATCCTTATAAATCTCACACTCTCACTATGTCTCTCCAAAAGGACCTTTTGGAACCCCCCCCCTTCAACCCCCTATCAACTTTCTCAACAATCCTCTGGAAGAAGTCCTTTCTTTCAAGCTTCTGGGTCTCACTATCCACCATTATCTTTCCTGGGAAAGTCACATTTCCAACTTAGCCTCCAAAGCCAGTTGCCGACTAGGAATCCTCCATCGTGCAAGGTCCTTCCTCGGCCCACCTGAGCTCCTGACCACATATAAAGCTTTCGTCCACAGCCTGATGGAGTACCACTCTCCCCTCTGGGCTGGTGATCCTGCCTCTCACCTTTCTCGGCTTCACGCTGTGGAAACCAAGGCATTTAGGATCATCGGTATCTCCCGTGGTGAAGCTGAGTCTTTGCGCCTCTCACTCTCTCACCGCAGGCTGGTCGGTAGTCTTTCTGGCTTCTACCGTCTCCTTTCCGGTCTTGCCCCCCCCCCCCACTCTGTCTGAGATTTGTCCTCACCATATTTCCACAGGGTGTTCAATGTCCACCAACAACCCCCTTCTGGTAAAACTACCAAAATCACGAATGACTGCTCACCTTCACTCTTTCATTCCTATTTTTCCTGCCTTTGGAATAAATGCCCTCACTCTATTCATTCCCATTCTTCCCTCCAGGCCTTCAAAACAGCTGTTCACCACCACCTCTGATCTTACCCCATCCAAATCCTTGATCTTTTCTACCCCCATTAATCCATCCCCAAACTCATCTCCTTCAAATTCCCTGCAATGTCCATCTTGTATACCCCATGTTCCCCGTCCCATCCCTCTCCCTTCTACAGATCTCCTAATGTCTCTGTTCCCCACTGTTTTGTCCTTCCCACTCTCATCCCCCTTACTGTGTGTTGTGTGTTAGCTATCATACGAGCCTCAACAATGTACAAACACATACAAAAAAGTCTAAACTGGGATTAATTCTGGTTAAAGGTGCAACATTCACATGGAGTTTCACAAATTTCATAAAACAGTCTTCCACTTGTAAAAGTCACATGAGCAGCATGACCTCTGGAAAGTGTGGGAGTGAACATAATGTTCACTCCCTTGACATCTGTCATCCCACGTTTGATAACTGTTCCTTACTTTTTTGCAGCTCTCAATGTCCTTCTGTTGATGTTGCGCCTCCTGTTGTCGCTGCTCCTTGAGCTGAGATTCCACTTCTGATAAGTCGCTCATCACGTTTTCAAGATTCTCTGAAAGTTTGTCATTTTTCAAGGAAATCGATTTGAATTTTTGGTCTTTCACACTCAACATTTGAGAAAGCATCTCGACCTGTGTGGAAGAAACATTGTGCTCATGAATAGACAGATACAGCATAACGAAGAAACACCACGAAAGATAAGCCTGGTGTGAGCTTCCCGACATGGGTGGCTTGAGATGTTAGGGTCAGAAGATCTGACCGTCGTTTCATTGAAATAACACTAGGTTGGTTGGCTCAGCCTGTCATCCTTCCGAGGATGGCAAAATTAGTACCAGTTTACTGGAAACATCGGCAGCACAACCGTGCTTCCAGAAATGATGCAGCCAGCAGCCAGAGGCTGCATTCGAAACAATGGTAACAACCACCAAGATAATATTATAATTCACATATACAAGCAAATATAATGACAATTCGTGGATGAATCACTCACACGGAAGAGTGTACAGTACAATTGAAACAAGAAATACCATGCAAGGGTGCGTACCTCTTCCTTCAACTTAGCTTCATTGGTTTTTTGCTGCAGTTTTTGATGATTTATCTGCTCTTCCATACACACCAAGTCGATGTTAAGTTTTTTAATGGTGTCTGTGTGCACCTTGTTTTCAAGACACACAGCCTGATGCTGATTGTCCTTCACTTCAATTTCAACCAAGAGGGACTTTATCTGCAAGTCAGATCAATAAGCATGTCAATCAGTACAGGAGGGGGATACAAATACAGCAACTGGGAGTACGAGTATGTGTATTGTGTGAGATGTGAAGACATTATCAATCAGACAAAGGAAAGATTATACCGTACTGTGTATAAATCCCAGAAGGTACTGACCTGCTCATGATACTTCACATCGTTTTCTTGCAGCATCTGCTCTAAATGATGCAGCTTTGTATCCAGATTTGTAGTTATATTTTCAAAATTTTTCTGATTGTCAGAAATCTGACGACCCTGCTGATCATTAATTTCAAGCTGTGTTTTCAGTTGCTCGATCTGCAAAAGTCAAGCCATGTAGAAAATAAGTTTCTCCAAGTTCTGTCTGAATTATTGGTGTGGTACTGTATACACACTACCTTTGCACCACTCCTACTTCTGTGATTTCAGGCGTTTCGAGAACAACTAGAACTGACACAGTCATGTTATGTTGAGCAGGAATTGGAAAAAGAACCCAAGTCAATGGGAATGAACACCCAAAGCTACGTACCTGCTGCATGTTTTCTGCATTGTGTTGGCGCACCTGTTCCAGGTGTACCTCCTCAGGAAAGTTTTCAGGTTCCTGAGCCACCTGGACATCATTTTCAGGAACGCTTCCACTCTCCTCCCTTTTTGCTAATTTCTATCAGGAAGATTTTTTTTTAATCAAAACGTGTTAAGACATTTGCAAAAAAATGTGGTTGTGTTCGTTTCTCAAAAGTGTTGTTTTCCCGTGACAGGTGTACGTGGTTTTGTGTAGTTTACCTGTCGCTTTCCGAAAAGCCTTTCCAGCCAGTTTTTCGTCTTTTGTACATAGGATTTCCCCATTTTGAATCAAGTCAATCCTGGAGAGAGAGACAAAGAGACAGAGAGACAGAGAGAGACAGAGAGACAGAGAGAGACAGAGAGACAGAGAGAGACAGAGAGACAGAGAGACAGAGAGAGACAGAGAGAGACAGAGAGAGACAGAGAGAGACAGAGAGAGACAGAGAGAGACATAGAGAGACAGAGAGAGACAGAGACAGAGAGAGACAGAGACAGAGAGAGACAGAGAGAGAGAGAATGAGGGACACAGGGGGAAATTGTCACCTTCACAAGTTTTCATGTCAAACAGGTGGTAAAGCTATTAATGGGTTTTTTTTTTAACCAGATGCTTTATCTCAATGGACACACAAGTGTCCGTTATTAATGCTCTTCCTGCTAAAAGAGCAAGCAGTTGTGGAAAAAAATTTCAACGCCTTGCGTTGAAAAAAAAAACCATACGAGTCCTCTCACCACAAATCTTCTTCATTTGAATAACTAGTATGGGCCCGTAGGTGAGTGCCAGTATGTGCAGCCCTCTCTCGCCCCTCTCTCTCTCTCGCCCTCCTCTCTCGCGCCACCTCTCTCTCCCCCCTCTCTTGCCCCCCTCTCTTTCCCCCTCTCTCCCCCTAGTCTCGCCCTTCCTCTCTCGCCCCTCCTCTCTCGCCCCTCCTATCTCGCCCTCTCTCTCGCCCCCACTCTCCCGTCCCCCTCTCTCCCTCCTCTCTCTCGTGCTCCTCTCTCCCTCCACTCTCTCGTCCCCCTCTCTTGCCCCCCTCTCTTGCCCCTCTCCCCCTCTCTCCCCCTCCTCTCTCCCCCTCCTCTCTCGCGTCTCTCTGCAAATGTATTCACAAATGTCTACCAAGCACAACAATTAATTCAAACCTTGCGAAAAAAACAGCTTTCAAACCTTGGGAAACACTTGAGAAACAGCTGAAACGGATAAAGAATGATATCAAACCTTGAAAAGGCACATACTCAGGTCCCCAGCGTCGATTGTGACATCATAACAAACGAATAAAAAGAAGAAGAATTGTAACGTCAATCGTGCAAAAAAAAAAGAAATAAAGAAATAAACATTAATTGTGATGTCATTCGTGATGTCATAGCACTGTGTCTTGTCATTGGTCGACAGATAAATGGCCGTAACTTGGGAACCGCTCGTCCGATTAATATCAAACCTCGAAAAGGCACGTCCGCGGGACCCCAGCAATATTCCTGGCAAGTTTCAATCAGATCGGACCGTCAATCGTGCAAAAAATAATAATAATAATAATAAATAAATATTAATTGTGACGTCATTCGTGACGTCATATCATCCTGTCTTGTCATTGGTCGACAGATAAATGGCCGTAACTTGGGAACCACTTGTCCGATTAATATCAAACCTTGAAAAGGCACATCCGCGGGTCCCCAGCAATATTCCTGGCAAGTTTCAATCAGATCGGACCGGCGGTTGTCAAGAAACGGCGGTCGCAGACAAACAGACAGACAGACAGACAGACAGACACACACACACACACACACACACACACACACACACACACACACACACACACACACACACAGAAATTGCTGGAATTATAGATAGATTATACACTGCACATCAATTCGTTACATGCTTTGGACCCAAACATCATGGTTTATAACACGTCTGCTGACACACGGTCGTCCCACATATTTATCCTGGGTTTTGGCTCTTTTTCTCTCGTTATCATAAAGCCAGGGGAAAGAGTATGCTCTCCACACACACCACATTAAATCTTCCAACATGTAGAGCTCTTTCGAACCACTGACTCACTCACTCGTATAAATGTTTTGTACCTTTCAGATGAGGGAGATGAAATTTGACATCCATCCATCCATCCATCCATCCATCCATTGGGACCACACTCTGTGCAGAGTGTTGGTGCTGCCTAAGCAAGTCTCCTTGGCTGTTGGGTCCAATCCTGGACAGGTCACCACTCCGACACAGGATACCAGCAAGCAGGCACTCATTTTGCTGACCTCAGAAGGATGACAGGCTGAGTCAACCCCACCTGGTATTAATTCAACAGCCGAGTGGGATTTGAACTCGGGATCCTAGGATCCCAAGCCCACCACCCTAACCATTAAGTCAACACCAGGCATTACATTTGGTGTACTGTTGCAAATTGAAGCCAATATCCCAGGAAAAAACCAGAAGGACACGATTCAATGTCGAGACGTCACCAGATATGCCTCCTCAACATTATTTCATCATATATACATACTTGCACCAAATTTGATTTAAATCCCTGAACTAAGATTCAACATATTAAACTATTCTGGCTGCTCGACCATGTATCCGATCAGGTTGTAATTTAAAACATATATTTCCCATGACTACTCGATCTTAACTGTGACATTTTATGTCGATTGATGAAGGGGTTCAAGAGAATTACTTTTTCAAAGATTTTCGTTCAAACCAATATAGCTGTCAGATCATATGACCCATTGGTTCACGAAAAAATATTTTCACGAAAAAAATAAGTGACCACTATATTCGTTATTGTTGTGTGTCTGTCTGTCTGTCTGTCTGTCTGTCCCGAGCATAGCTCCGTCGGTTTTGATCCGATCTTGATAAAATTTGGGTGGGAGGTTTATATCATAATCGAGTTGTGTTTTCCTGAGAATGGACGTGGTGCGCCCATTATGGGCGGAGCCACGCCCAAAAAAACATGTGTTTTTAGGGGGTAGCTGATTTCAATTTGCATCTTCTCCTAGGGGGTTTGTCGAATCTGACAGGGGTTTCGTATTTGATTAGCCCAATGGTACCTGCATAGCCCCACGGAGATCGATTTTTCATTTTCGTCCCAAGGTCAAGGTCACAAGGTCACAAACTTAGAAAATTGCGAATTTTGACGTAAAAAATTATCTTCTCCGAGGGGTTTGTTGAATCTGGCAGGGGTTTCGGTATTTGGTTAGCCCAATTTTACCTGCATAGCCCCACAGAGCTCAATTTTTCATTTTCGTCCCAAGGTCAAGGTCACAAGGTCACAAACTCAGAAATTGCGAATTTTGACATAAAAAATTATCTTCTCCGAGGGGTTTGTCGAATCTGGCAGGGGTTTCGGTATTTGGTTAGCCAAATTTTACCTGCATAGCCCCACAGAGCTCAATTTTTCATTTTCGTCCCAAGGTCAAGGTCACAAGGTCACAAACTCAGAAATTGCTAATTTTGACATAAAAATCATACGACCGCCCAAACTTTGAGATCTCGGATGGCAATATTTTTTATGCATAATCTTGAGGTCATTCCCCACCTTAAGTCTTGAAACAATTTTGCTCTATCTCGAACACCTTGCCCGTGGCGCCCCCTTCAAGTTTGTTTTTACGCTGATTTCATCAAAGTATGGATAATCCGAGGAGTGAGAAATGCCATATAGCCTATATGACGTTATATTGTTCCTGGAATGTTCCAGAGGAAGTTTTGCACCAGAGGTCATAATCCTTGACCTTTGTTCTTTAAAGTTCACAAAGGTCAAATTTTCAAAGTTGTGGGAATCAAACCGGGTTTTCGACCTTCTTCGACAAACTAACTCCAATAAGCTGTAGCACGTATCCTGTTTCCTTATTTTAATGCCCACAACATTGTTTTCTGACCTTTAAAGGTAATGCAAAGGTCAAATTTTGAAAGTTGTTGAACGAAACCGGGTTTTGGACATTTTGCAGCTAATAACCGGTCACTCGTACTACATCACGGGTTCCCAACCGGGGAACAGGTGTTTGGGTGTTTCAGGGGGAAATTCTAGTCTGGAATTAAAATTCTGGAAATTATCAGAAAATAATTAGAAAATAATTTCCAGTAATAGCCTTCTGTTCTTCTCTTCTCAGGAGTACCCGTTTCCTGAACTTTACCCGCTTTCATTCTTATGTTTTATTTTCTTTCTTCTTTTTTAGTTTGTTCTTTTCTATTACATGTCTTAATATGATCTCTCTTGTTCTTTTCAGGTCCGCAAGTGATCATGTCGAAAAAACGGATATATTCAGAAGCATATCTAGACTTCGGTTTTACGTTCGTTGTGAATAACGGGGAACATCTGCCACAATGTGTCATCTGCACAAAGACCTTGGGGAATGGTAGCATGAAGCCATTCCAGATGAAGCAACACCTTCAAGGATGCCATCCCGAACTACAGAACAAGGATCGTGAATACTTCAAGCTGAAACAAAATTATCTGAAGAAGATGAGACTGGACTCAACTGGAACGTTTCGTCAGCAAACGGACGCTATTGTGAAAGCGTCATACGAAGTCTCGTACAAGATTGCGAGGGAGAAGAAACCACACACAATTGGTGAAACATTGGTGAAGCCCTGTATGCTGCAGTGCGTGAAGTTGGTCCTTGGTGAGGCTGCCCACAACAAGATGACCCAGATTTCCCTTTCAAACAACACCATTCGGTCACGGATCAATGATATGGTTGAGAGCATCAAGAACCAAGTTGTTCAGAAGGTTCGAGGGTCACAGTTTTTTTCGATTCAACTCGACGAATCGACAGATGTTGCGAATCTGTCCCAGCTGTTGGTCTTTGTTCGTTATACCACCGAAAAAGGAATTGCAGAAGAATTCCTCTTCTGCAAACCTCTCCAGACCACGACCAAAGCTCAGGATGTGATGGACCTTATCAATGACTTTTCGAAGACAGCAACATCAGCTGGGAGTCTCTGGTTGGGGTGTGCACGGATGGTGCCCCAGCCATGCTCGGCTCTCGATCGGGGTTCGTCACGCTCGTCAAGCAAAAGAATCCGGCAGTGGAATCGACACACTGTCTGATCCACAAAGAGGCGCTTGCTTCGAGAACTCTCCCCAAGAACTTCAAGCGGCATCTCGAGACTGTCATCAAAGTCGTCAACTTTATCAAGGGTTCCGCTCTGAACACTCGGCTGTTCCGTCGGCTCTGTGAAGGCATGGAAGCCGACCACGAATCGTTGCTGTTTCATACTCAGGTGAGGTGGCTCTCAAAGGGAAACATGTTGCAGCGAGTCCTGGAATTGTTTGATTAGGTGGTAGCCTTCCTTCGGGCCCAAGAGAATGTTGTGCTTCTGGAGGCGTTGAAGGGTGAGTTTTTCCGTGTGCAGCTGTCCTACTTATCCGATATTTTCAGTGCATTGAACGAGCTCAACAGGAAACTGCAGGGCAAAGGGACCAACATTCTTTTTCAGTCGGACAAGATCAGAGCTTTCGTGGCTAAACTGGAACTGTGGAAGAAAAGAGCGGGGATTGGAAGTTTTTCCTCATTCCTCGCTCTGAACGAATGTGTGGAGGATATGGAGGATGGTCTGCCTGATCCAATTGCCGAGGATATCAAACAACACCTCGAAGGCTTGGAGGAAGAATTCAAGTATTACTTCCCGGGGATCACAAACGAGAGCAACGAGAACAAGCTTATCAGAGACCCATTTCAGAGGAACGTTGATGATGTGCCAGAAGCGTGGCAGGAAGAGTTCCTGGACTTGAAAAACGACTCTACAGCGAAGGATGCCTTCCAGAATATGGAACTGGAAGAGTTTTGGACCCAAGTCCGAAGAACCTACCCGCTTCTTGCGACCAATGCTCTGCGGATATTGGTCCAGTTTTCTTCCACCTACCTGTGTGAGACAGGATTTTCGGCACTGGTACACCTCAAAACAAAGGCACGCAACAAGTTGGAGGTGGAGGCGGATCTTCACTGTGCGCTCTCCATAACTCCCACAGACATTGAAGGACTCGTGAACGGCAAACAATGCCAGAAGTCACACTAAAATGCTGTGTTCTTATTCAATACAATTTAATGTTAGCTGTGTTAGTGCATTTGAAAAATAAATTAGTAAATAGTCTCAGTGTGTTTTAACTGTTCTTTCTCTCATACACATGAAGGGGGAAATCTGGATGGTTGAATTGGGTGCAGGGGGAAATGACAGAAAAAGGTTGGGAACCACTGTACTAGATCATGTTGATCATTTTTATAACTTGGTGAAACATTATCACATTGTGATCCCTGGTATCCCAAAGGTTTGGGGAACATGTGGGTGAAGTTTCCCCTTGATCTATCAAGCCGTTCTGGAGAAGGTTTTTAAAGGTTTGAGGGTAAATTCAATATGGCTGCCAATCCATGTGACTGACAACATCATTGTTCAATAACTTTTTGTTCCTCATGGAGAGGCGATCACACCTGTAAAGGTTTGCCTTGATCTGTTCAGCCGTTTCGGAGAAGATTGTTGAAGGTTTTTATGTTGAAAACAATTATAGCTGCCGAACCACGTGACCGATGACGTCATCATTTCCCTCCCCCATACAATTTATCCCAAGATCACTCAAATTTTTTAAAATGATCGGATAAATCATTCGATGTCTGCAATTATGACGTCATAAAGAAGCCATCTATGACATCATCGTCAAAATATAAACATCACACATGTTTCCCATGTGGAAATTGTGCATCCATGTGTAAATGAAGTTCACACATGGACGCACTATGACGCATCGCAATGATGCTTCACATGTGCCAAGTTTCATTGTTTTTTTTTTCCATGGAGCGGTTTCAGAGATACAGAAAACCAAAGTTTTCCTTTTTCCAACACAGCTGTCACACCATGTTTGCTATGATGTCATAATTATCATCAAAACATTCTACATGAGAAGTTACGCCAATGGTGAAAAATTCCTGTCAATCGGACAAACCGCGTCCCTCCATCTCCTTGTTCATAGATACCGATGTCATTCCCATTTAAATTCTCTCTTGTTTATTCTGTGACTTCCTTTCCAGGGAGATAATTCCTGCATTATAACTACGCTGAGTGAAAGACCCTGACTTGTTACTCTCTCAACTGTCTTGTTCGTTACTCTCAGGCGATGCGTGGGGCCTCGTCCGGTCACTGTCAATTCTGATGAAAAACTTCTACACTTATTATGTTCACTATGACGTATCATATATGTGTGTATATATATATATATATATATATATATATATATATATATATATATATATATACATACATGTAATTTACACATTTATAACCGGCCTCGCCGGTGTTTTGGATAAATATCAAAGATAAAATTGTCGAGTGAGAACCAGGTTGTCATGCTTGTCCATCATTTCAGCCTTAATGGTGAAAAGAAAACTGATTTTTGTAAGAACTTGATCTTAGCCATTACTATTCGAGACCTCGCGACCACCAGCGACATCAAAAGTTGGACACATCTGACGGCAAATGCAGAAATCGACAAACGAAAAAGGTTCACACTGGGTGGTACTCACTCTGTGTGGAAACGCGTGAAAAATAATCCAATAAATGTCTATTCGTTCAGACTTTTCACTGTCAGAGAACTGACTGAGAATTGAAAAAAAATTATCGATTTGTTTGCCGTTGCTCGGGCGTTGCTAGGGAGCTCGGGCTGGGGTGTTGCTAGGGAGCTCGGGCTGGGCCGTTGCTTTGAGAAAAACGCTTTAAAATGTCTATTTACGGGGAAAACTGCCCGCACGCATAATATGATATTGTTAAAACATCCGATGAACAATATTTACATCGACTGCGATTTTAATTTTTTCCCACCGCCATAAATGTCAACAAGCTTTTTCAATCAATTCCATTTTGCCAAGTAACAAAATGGCGGATTTTCATGTGTTGCTTAGCAACCGAGGTTGCATACCACAAAATTCATTTCAAATTTGACAAATTTGAGGTCACCTCCTGAATTTACACATTTATATAATTATAACGCACTGTGACGTATCATTTATATAATTTACTCCTAATAATTTACACATTTATATAATTATAACGCACTGTGCCGTATCATTTATATAATTTACTCCTAATAATTTACACATTTATATAATTATAACGCACTGTGCCGTATCATTTATATAATTTACTCCTAATAATTTACACATTTATATAATTATAACGCACTGTGACGTATCATTTATATAATTTACTCCTAATAATTTACACATTTATATAATTATAACGCACTATGACGGATTTGAAATCTCACAAACGAAAAGAACCGAGTCACGTGACCGACACACTTCCGTTCAGGCAAGTCATTTGAACAGGTCGTCACGCCAGGAACATGATAACCAATTAAAAACGGCTTTCCTGAACATCGCCGAGGGATAATGATGAGAAAAGAACAATGGAGTTGTGTGTGCAGGAAGAGACAAGAGAATCACCGGAGAGAACTCACGTACAGTTCGTGTGAAATTTGGTAAATCACCATCGATCCAACATCAGCACAAACTCACGTTAAACACCTTGAAGAGAAGATCCAATTGAACGAAGACCCC
This sequence comes from Eptatretus burgeri, assembly GCF_056783735.1. Classification (NCBI taxonomy): domain Eukaryota; kingdom Metazoa; phylum Chordata; class Myxini; order Myxiniformes; family Myxinidae; genus Eptatretus; species Eptatretus burgeri. The sequence goes on from NC_140966.1 coordinate 59,063,434, forward strand.
GTGAAGACGCCGTAAACAATAACACGTCCGATCACCATGGAAGATTCCGAACAATGAACAATGAACTCAGAGACCACGCCCTAAACGCGGACCTCGTTGGAAACACCTCCACGTGTTTCATTCCCGTTTGTGTTTCTCGCGGTTCTCGTTTTGTTCATAATCTCACGGTTGTTGATCTTATCAAACCCCCAACACCTTCGTTTACTAATATCACTATCTGTCATGTATCTGGACCGGAACAACCCATCGATCACCTTTCCCTTCCCTCACGAACACCGTTCAAGAGACGACAAGACCACGTGGAGCGGTTGTTCCTTGTTTAAAGGGTTTATTTAAACTCCTTTACGATGTCCATCTCCGTTCACCCGAAAGTTTACCTTTGTACAGGTGTTGACGAGATTGGAAAACGCCAACATTACAAGTGTTCACCTTTATAACAGGTGGGAGAAGGTTTTAGTGTGAACGCAAAAACACAGCTGCACGAGGCCATTGGACCTCTCTGACGTCACTGTCAAGCGTGTCACGTGGTTGAGTTCGCTGTGATTGGTGTAAAGTACGTACATAATTACACGACTTGTACCTTTTTAACGGATCATTAGTTTATGAATTATTACTAATTGTTATATTTACCTTCCATCACTAATCGCACAAACCAATGACCGTTCAAGATGGCAGGTGTTCTTCACAACGTTAAACGCTTCCTGGTGATCAGAGACCTTTGTGGGACTGTTGGTCCAGCAGTGGGAAGGTGTCGTCACCCTTTAGGGGTTTTCCGAACCGTGACCGTGGAAAGTGAATCTCAGGGATGGGAACACAAGGTCCATTGGGGTTTATCACGACCAGGGGGATGAAATACACGTTCCACGTTCGGAACATCTTCGATCGATCCTCGGAATCCGTTTAACATTGAACACGTGCAGTGATCGGGGAATCATTGACACTCACAAACCCGCCATTTCACCTGTCACACTCACCTTTACTTTATGATTTATTCCTGTGCTGGATACCGGAGGCAATGGGGGTCGGCGTTGGGGTCTGGTGGGGGTCGGGGTCAGGGTGGGGTCACGCCTAAACGAAGCAAAAGTATCCCATAAACATATATCTATAATTCCAGCAATGTGTGTGTGTGTGTGTGTGTGTGTGTGTGTGTGTGTGTGTGTGTGTGTGTGTGTGTGTGTGTGTGTGTGTGTGTGTGTTTGTGTGTGTGTGTGTGTGTGGGTGTGTGTGTGTGTGTGTGTGTGTGTGGGGGGGGCCTGTCTGTGACCGCCGTATCACGACGTCCTCCGGTCCGATCGGATTGAAACTTGCCAGGAATATTGCCGGGGCCCCGCGGATGTGCCTTTTCAAGGTTTGATATTAAGGTTTGAGAGTGGGGGCGAGAGAGGGGGCAAGAGAGGGGGGTGAGAGAGAGGAGGGAGAGAGGGGGGTGAGAGAGAGGGGGCGTCACAATTCAAGAGAGGAGGAGAGAGGAGGGGGCGAAATAGGGGGTGAGAGTGTGGGCGAGAGAGGAGGGGTGAGAGTGGGGGCGAGAGAGAGGAGCGAGAGAGGGGAGGGAGAGAGGGGAGGGAGAGAGGGGGTGAGAGAGAGGGGCATCACAATTCAAGAGAGGAGGAGAGAGGAGGGGGCGAGAGAGGGGGTGAGAGTGGGGGTGAGAGAGGAGGGGTGAGAGAGGAGGGGTGAGAGTGGGGGCGAGAGAGAGGAGCGAGAGAGGAGGGGGAGAGAGGAGGGGCGAGACTAGGGGGGAGCGAGAGAGAGGACGTCAGAATTCTTCTTCTTCTTCTTCGTTTGATATGACGTCACAATTGCCGCTGGGGACCTGAGTATGTTTCCCAGGTGTTTCCCAAGTTATGGCCATTTATGATATGGTTGGTCCGATCTAATTGAAAAAATGCCCCAATCCAGTCATTGTTTACGAGAGCGAAGGAACGAAGCTGCACATACTGGCACGCCTCACCTATGAGAGAGGGTACTGGCACGAGAGAGGGGGAGAGAGGAGGGGGTGAGAGAGGTGGGGGGAAGTGAGGGGGGGTGAAAAAATGCCCCAATCCAGTTGTCGTTTGCACACCTACGTGCCTGCACTAGTCAATTCAAGTTTCACAAAGAACACGTTTACAAGAATAATCCTGGACACGAAATCAAATGGGGGCGAGGGGGTGGAATCGTACATCTCGTAACACAAAATCAAATGTTAGTAAGAAAGAAGAGTGGGGGGGGGGGAGGAAAAAACACAGACAGGTGAGGGGTGGAGGTGGGGTCAGCAAAGAGAATGATATGTGATGCTTAATGACCAAACACACATAAAAAAAACATGTCAGAACAGCTGTACACACAATGGCACAAAACAGTATTAAAAGTAATCTGCTGACACAAATGCAAAAACTTTGCGATCCAATTTCCAGAAAATTTGTGGGAAAATGAACCAAAAGCATGGACTGAAAACAGTGAAGTACCGCTCACGTTCAACTTCATGATCCCATCGAGCGTGAACATCGAAAACAAAGCATTGCGAACAGATATCAAACTTAGGTACAAAAAAAACAGAGAAGGCATTGCTAATTGAGGTGTTAATCCCAGTGATTTTTGACTAACGATGCAGAAATCAAGAAAATGACCAAATACAAAGACCTCATTCATGAAGTGAAAAGATGTTGGAATCTGAAGAAGAACTTCACAGAAATATTAAAAACCATCCCTGGGAATATCACTTCAAACGAACTACAGTTGGAAGCCATCTTGGGCTCAGTCACAGCTTGGTCCATGAATCGTGACCCCTTACTGAAATGAAGGTGGATACTTTGAGCCCACCCTGGGAGGACTCCATTCCACATTCTGAAACCCCATATGTAGATACCAATCAACCACACACACACACACACACACACACACACACACACACACACACACACACACACACACACACACACACACACACACACACACACACACACCCACACACACACACACACACACACACACACACACACACACACACACACACACACACACACACACACACCATTCCCCATGTCACTCTGCTGTGAAATCTGCGCTTCTGCAATAACAAGTGTGATGTGCACAACGTCCTTTTTCCATGGCTTTTGTAGCATGGGACCTTCGATCTATTATGTTGACCTCAGCCGGTGTAAGTTGAGAACAATTCACACTTTGCTTGACCAGATCCACAATGGCAGACGGCGATTTTGTCCACTCATTTCTCCTTCTATGCAATTGTGTTTACTTAGCCCTTATTTTGTTCTTTGGATCCCACATTAACACATTAGCAGCACAGGAAGCCAGTTTGTGCAAATAATTTTGCTTATTTACTTCTTTCACTTTTCTTTATATTGTATGCACTTGAAAGAGAAACCAAACTCAAACTACCAAAAAAGAAACAAAAAGAGAATTACGAGATCTAATCGCCAAATAATTGGCTGATAGGATGGCCAAGAGGTACGCACACTCTCCTCTTAGCTATCCAACCTGGGGTTGAATCCCGTCCCAGAAAAACTTTCATCCCAGTGTTTCACAGGCAGAATGATTCGTCAATGTGTGTGTGTGTGTGTGTGTGTGTGTGTGTGTGTGTGTGTGTGTGTGTGTGTGTGTGTGTGTGTGTGTCATCCGTCGGATGGAGTTAAACAGTCGTCCCTTCTGCCAGCATTCGTTGGTGGACATTAAAGATCCCATCGTGTCCTTCACAAAGGGGAGGCAAGCTATCACCGGCAAGATGGCCTAATTCCAAATTCCTGGCAAAACAAGCAGGGAGCTCAATCAGAGCACAGCAGAGGCACAGCCACGCCCTCAGCCAATGATGCCACCCCACGGCCTTGTGCTGTATACAAATGAAGGAGAAGATTATATAATTGGTCACTTCACATGCTTGAGTGAAAATAGATCATCACAAAACAGCAAAATAATACATCTAAAGATTTCCCCTGTACTTTATGTGGAATCCACCAGGTCTTGTTTATGCGGATCCTTGATTGGCTGTGAAAAGCATGCGGGTAATAGTAATACAATTAAAGTAATGATCCAGGGTAAATGAAGCAAAATATTTGGTACATCGTTCACAGAGAAAAAAATTGGCAATGTCTACAAAATGATTTCGGAGTTAGTGAACTGGAGGCAATGAAGAAAGAACTGGCACAAGTGTGTGGGAGGTTTTTCACTCTGTCAATGAAATCTAGGAAAGGAGAAGCAGCAAAGCAGTGAAGAAAGTGTTCATAATGTCACAAACACTGCTCCATGACGTCACAAACACTGCTCCATGATGTCACAAACACTGCTCCATGACTGCTTCTTTAACGAACCCAATTATTCACACTTTCTTTTGCAGTTTCCTGGGGAAGGTTTCTAGCACAATAAGTGTTTCATGAATGCCTCTTCAGGCCTGGTTTTTGACTGAAGGCGATTTGAGGAAGGAATTTGTAATTTGTTCAGGGTTTCCGGTGATGCGTCGCCTCTTCTTCGTGAAAGACACAATGGTTTATTTAATGTCCACCAATGGCCCCGTGCAGCCAGACTGACTGGTCTTCCAATTTGAGGTCAATTGGAGGGATGATGCACAGTGCATTGATGCCTCATCCTGCATGTGAAACAACACGATGAGTCAACAACAATGAGAGAACTCAAAAACAACACACCAACACGCAAAGCACCAAATATAATAAAAAATGATTCAAACACAAAACACAGAAATCAACAACAAAATAATAGTGAAAGAAAACACAAGACTGGCACTCCTTTCCACAAAAACGAGACCACTCAACCAACACCAAACACTTGTACAAAACCATAATCAGCATCACTACCTCCAGCAGTGGCATAACACCCTCACATGCAGCCATAACTACCACATACAACATACCATCAGAGAAACAACAAGCTCACATCCTCATAGACCACAACGCAAACACAAGTCATATGGTATCCAGAAAGAACGAGTATTATTTAGGATTACAAGAAGCAAATGAAGCTGCCAAATCGACAACATCACACCATTCACTCCCTCACAAAAACATCAAAAAAACTCGCAGGCTCCTCCTGGCCCTGACATCATCTCCGCAGGCTGCCGGCCCTGAAAACAACTGCAATTTACATTTAAAACACCTGCGTTTGAGCCGCTTTGGCTGCTGAATTAACACCAGGTGGGGTTGACAACCTGTCATCCTTCCGAGGCCGGCGAAATTAGTACCAGTGTCCTGGTAGAGGGGCACAGCATCAGCGGTACATCTGCACTTCCAAGAAATGACAGCTCCCCCGGCAGCCAAGCTAAAATACGCAAGAACAGAACAGAACCAAAACACACCATTCTCACAATAGACATCAGTGAAGCATTTGGCACACTCCCAAAACTCTTACTGACAAACAAAACACTCATATCATCACAAACATGGACAACACCAAACACTGGCTGGCCAACTACTTATCATGCAGACAGTTCAACGTAACTTTTAATGACAAGTCATCACGCACACGATACTTTTGTAATTGAATCCCTCAAGACTGAGTCCTCTCCCACACACTCTTTAATCCGTTCATGCACAACATTCCACATCCACCCGACACCATACAAACAGCCTCATATACGGACAATATAACCATTTTGCAAACTTACAAGAAGAAAAAAAAATATATATATATATATATATATATATATATATATATATATATATATATATATATATATATATATATATATATATATATATATATATATATATATCGACAAGATATTCAATCAATTACGTCCAAGAATAATTTCCTTTTCATCAATTTACTTCACCGAGAAACATTAGCAGTCTTAACAGTTAGTGACTATTATGCATACTTGGAGTGGGGGTTGAGGACTTGAAAAATAAAGAGGTAGTGTAGGAGAGATAGTTGGAATGGGGGGTGGGGGCAGAGAAGGGACAACATTTGGAAAGGGGGTTGAAGCTTTGATCGGGGATGGGGATTCGAGGACTTGGGGTTGGGAGAGGGGTTGAGGACTTGGGGTTGGGAGGGGGGTTGAGGACTTGAAGAAGGGGGGAGTGGAGAACAGAGTTTGATTGTGATGAGGGGGGGGTTGTCAGAGAAGGGACAGAGTTAGGAGAGGGGGGTTGAGCTTTCTTTTTTTGTATACACTGTCAAGGCTCGTATGAGAGCGAACACACATCCATCCATCATTTGGAGCACACTCTGTACAGAGCGTTGGTGCTGCCTAAGCAGTCTCCTTGGCTATTGGGCACAATCCTGGACGGGTCGCCACTCCGACACAGTATACCAGCAAGCTGGCACTCATTTTGCCGACCTCGGAAGGATGACAGGCAGAGTCAACCCCACCTGGTATTAATGCAACAGCCGAGTGGGATTTGAACTCGGGATCCTAGGATCCCAAGCCCACCACCCGTACCATTAAGCTAACACTAGGTATCAACACACAGAACGTACAACAAGGGGATCAGTAGACAAGAGGGGAGGGAGAGGAAAGGAAAAAAAAACAGTGAACAGAGACATGAGGAGATATGTGGAAGGGAGAGGGTTGGGGCAGGGTACACAGGGTAAACAAGATGGACACAACAGGGACTTTCAGGAAGGAAAGCAGGGAATTTGAAGGACGTGGGTTTGGGGTGGATTAACGGTGGTAGAAAAAATCATGGCTTTGGATGGGGGAAGATAAGAGATGGTGGTGAACAGCTGTTTTGAAGACGTGGAGGGAAGAGTGGGATTGAAGAGTGTGGGAGTTTGTTCCAAAGGCAGGAAGAAAAAAAAGAGGAATGAAAGAGTGAAGGTGAGCAGTGATTCTTTATTTTAGTAGTTTTACCAGAAGGGGGTTGCTGGCGGACCTTGAGTGCCCTGCGGAAATATGGGGGGGAGGGGAGGAAGGACATATCGCAAAGCAGGAGGGGGTGAGGCCAGAGAGGAGACTGTAAAAGACAATGACCACCGACCTGCCTGCGGTGAGAGAGCGAGACACCCAAAGCCTCAGCGTCGTCGCGGGAAATACCAATTATCTTAAATGCCTTGGATTCCACAGCGTGAAGTCGAGAAAGGTGAGAGGCAGGATCACCAGCCCAGAGGTGAGAGCAGTACTCCATCAGGCTGCGGATGAAAGCGTTGTACGTCGTCACGAGCTCAGGTGTGCCAAGGAAGGAGTTTGCACAACGGGTTGAGGGTTTGAGGAGCAGACTTGGCCTTGGGAGGGGTTTTGAGAATTGTGGTTGGGGGGTGTTTGAGGACTTGAAGGTTGAAGAAGAAAGGTTGAAGAGAGGGCAGAGTTGTGGTGGTGGTGAGGGGGGGGGCAGAGAGCTGGTGGGAGGGGGGGGGTTGAGGATTTGTGGTGGTGAGGGGGCTTGAAAACTTGGTGGTAAGGATTTGGGGCTGTGAGTGGGAGTGGGGTTCAGGACTTGAAGTCACATTTTGCATTGAATGGAATTTCCATGGGTCCCTGCTATTATGCTGTCAAAGGACATTGCTTGTAAACTCCCTCAATATTACACACTCTTGGTAATGAATTCCCTGGCAACAGCCTGGTGTAACCGGGTTATCTGCTAATGTTGAAGTAAATTACAAATAAAAACCTGGTGGGGATTGTTTAGATTTATTCTTTAACAGGATTCTCCTGTATCTGTAAACACAAGCTCACCTGTATTCTAGCAGAGTTTATGTTTGTTCATCTTTTTTTTTTTTTTTTTTTTTTTTTTTGTATACCTTGGTCGAGGCTCGTATGAGAGCTAACACACAACTCACAGCAAGGAGGCATGAGACAAGAGGGGCGGGAGTGGAAGGGACAAAACAGTGGGGAACAGACACATTAGGTGAACTGTGGAAGGGAGAGGGATGGGGATGGGACGGGGAACATGGCGAAGAGAAGATGGACATTTCAGGGATTTTCAGGAAGGAAAGTAGGAGAAATGAAGGAAGTGGGCTTGGGTGGATTATCGGGGGTAGAAAAGATCGAGGATTTGGATGGGGGAAGATAAGAGGTGGTGGTGAACAGCTGTTTTGAAAGCCTGGAGGGAAGAATGGGAAAGAATAGAGTGAGGAAGTTTATTCCAAAGGCGGGAAAAAAGAGGAATGAAAGAGTGAAGATGAGCAGTGATTCGTGATTTTGGTAGTTTTACCAGAAGGGGGTTGTTGGCGGACCTTGAGCGCCCTGTGGAAATGTGGTGGGGACAAATCGCAGAGAGAGCAGGGGGCTAAGGCTGGAGAGGAGTCGGTAGAAGACAGAAAGACCACCGACCAACCTGCGGTGATTGAGTGAGAGGCCCAAAGACTCAGCTTCATTGCGGGAGATGCCGATGATCTTAAATGCCCTGGTTTCGACAGCGTGAAGCCGAGAAAGGTGGGAGGCAGGAGCACCAGCCCAGAGGGGAGAGCAGTACTCCATCAGGCTACGGACAAAAGCTTTGTAAGTGGTCAGGAGCTCAAGAGGGCCGAGGAAGGACTTTGCACGACGGAGGATTCCCAGTCGGCGACTGGCTTTTGAGGCGAGGTTGGAAATGTGACTTTCCCAGGAAAGGTCAAGGCAGATAGTGAGACCTAGAAGCTTGAAAGAAAAGACTTCTTCCAGAGGATTGTTGAGAAAGTGGATGGGGGGGTTTTGTAAACGGTCCTTTCGAAGAGACATAGTGAGAGTGTGAGATTTGTCTGGATTGAAAGACATGTTCCACGTGTTGGACCAGTTTGTGATTTTATCCAGATCTGCAGTGAGTGAAGAAGCTGCTGCTTGCCGGTCTGAGGGATGACAGATGGTACGGCAGAGGGTGGAGTCATCGGCAAAGAGAAATAGAGGATTTTCCAGAGAGTTCGAGAGATCATTAATGAAAACCAGAAAAAGAACAGGGCCCAGAACGCTACCTTGAGGAACTCCAGCCTGCACAGGAAGAGGGGATGAAAGAACTCCATTTCGGGCCACACGTTGACTGCGACAGGAGAGGAAGTCTGCGAGCCATGAGTGGAGATGGTCTTGAATACCATGGGAAGAGAGTTTGGTGAGTAGGGCAGGGTGCCAGACTGTGTCAAAAGCATGTGATATGTCCAGGGATACGGCTCGGATTTCCTGTCTGGCATTGAGGACCTCCATCCATTGATGGGAGAGCAGAAGCAGCATATCCAGGGTAGAGTGACCTGGTCTGAAACCAAATTGATGATTGGAAATCAAGCCATTGGAGAAGAGGAAGGATTTCATATCTGAGGCGATGATGGATTCCATCACCTTGCTGATGATTGGGAGAAGGCTGATTGGTCTGTAGTTATAGGGATCTGTTTTTGCACCTTTTTTATGCAGGGCAGTGATGTTAGCAGATTTCCAAGCAGATGGCAGATGACCTTGGGCAAATGAGAGGGTGAATAGAACAGAGAGAGGGTGAGCAAGAGCAGAAGAGCAGGCTTTGAGGACACGTGGGCTGATGCCGTCTGGACCGGTTGCAGAATCTGACTCGAGGTTTGAAAGCAAGCTCTCCACCTTGTCAGGAGAAAAGGATACAGAGTCCAGGGACAGTTGGGTGTGACTGGGTAAAGTGGGTAGAGATAGTGATGGGTTTAGGACACAAGATTTAGCTGCAAACACCGAGTTTAGACATTCAGCTTTATCACGTGTGGAATCAGCAGTGCGGCCATTTGAGGTAAGGGAGGGGATGGAGGGGGAACATACACCAGAAACAGATTTGATTAAACGCCACCAGGATTTTGAGGAGGGAGAGAGGTATGAGAGTTCAGACTTGAGATGAGAAAGATGTTGTTTTCTGGCTCTCCTGAGGGTAGATACACACTTGTTCCGAGCTTTGTGGAAAGAACTGAGATTGCCCTCAGTTGGGTTTGCTTTCCATGAGGCAAAGGCAAGTTGTTTCAGGACAACTGCCTCGCCACAAGCTTCAGTAAACCAAGGGCGGGAGGAAGGGTAAGACAACTGAACACGAGAGGGGATAAATCTGTGCATGAGGGAGAGCAAGTTTCTTTGAAAGAATTCCCAGGATGAGTTGATGTTTGAGAAAGTAGTGATAGGAGACCAGTCTGTAAGTTTGATGGCTGCTCGGAGACCCTGCCAGTCGGCTTGAGTGAAATGCCAGACTCGACGGCGGTGAGGTGGTTCTCTGATAACAGCCAGGGAGATGTCCACTTTAACAAGGATGTGGTCAGAAGAACCAATTGGAGCGAAGGAAGAGCAGCAGATATTGTCAGGGAAATTTGTCAAAATCAGATCCAGAAGAGATGGAGTACCATTGGTTGAGATCCGGGTCGGGAAGTTGACCGATTGAGTCAGTCCCAGTGAGTCGCAGAAAGCTTTTGCTGAGGTGCCATGGCAGGTGAGAGAGGTACCCACACCTAGCCAACTGGCGTGATGACAATTGAAGTCACCACATAAGAGGAAGAGAGAGTTTGGATGAGAAGATAGAAGATGGTCCATGTTTTCGGATAGTGAGATGTAGATGGAGTCATCACTGTTCGGTGGACGGTACAGTACACATATAAACATGAGGTGGGAGTGGAGGGGAAGCCGAAGCCAGAGGTATTCCTGGGGGTGTGGGGGAGTGAGAGCAGTGCATGGAGAGTGAGGAATAGAGTCTTTGATGAAGAGAGCAACACCTCCACCAGGACGAGGCTCAGGTCTGTCATACCGTAAGAGGGAGTAGCCAGGGAGAGATACTTGGGAGTCAGACACGTCTTGGGAGAGGAAAGTTTCTGTTAGGCAGATAATGTCTGGTTTGTCAGTGGCAACCTGTATGGAAAGATCTGAAAGGTTTGAGCGAAGGCCCCGGATATTTGAGGTCCACACTTTTAATGAAGAGGAAGGGGAGGAGGCTTTGGGTGCAGGAGGTGGAGGGGGAGGGGGAGGGTAGGACAAAGGACGAGGGGGGCAGGTAAGGAGGGTTGCTGAAGGAGTGTGGGGTATTGCAGAACAGCGAGGGGAGGGGGCCGAATGAGGAGAAAAGGCTCTGTGGTGCTGGGGGAGAGGGGGACAAGAGACAAGGAAGAAGGCAGTTGAGGATTTGAGGAGGTGGAGTGAAGAGATGGAGGTGAGAGGGCAGTGGAGGGAGGCAGGTTGGTGGATGAGAGGGAGGGCAACTTTGAGAAGGAAGAGTGAGGGGGATGAAAGGTGAGAGAAAGGTGAGGGGGGGATTTTTGAGAGAGGTGAGAGGGAGGCTTGGAGGAAGAAGAGTGGGATGGTTGCTTTGAGAGTGAGAGTGAGGGGTGAGGGGGGTGAGTTGGCACTGAATTTGGAAAAAAAGAATGGTTGATGGAAAGCGAGCATCCATGGCAAACTGTGGTTTTTAAAAGTTTTAGGTCAGAGATGCGATTTAACACAATTCTTGAAGGGTGCAATGAAGGCGAATTCAGAGCATGGAGAGAAGAAGCGCTGTAATAGTTGGATTTTTTAGGCAAGGAATGAAGGAGAGCTCGAAATGAGAGCAGTCTGTTAAAATAGCAGAAGAGTAGTGCATTGTGAAACAGTAAAGAGTACCACATGTGTGAGAGAGGAAGATGAAGCATTATAAGATCGTTTTTGTTGTTAAAAATAATGTATGAGAGAGTTCAACAGATTAGGTCATGGAAGTGTTAATAATAATAAAAAAAATAAATAAAAAAATAAAAAAATAAAAAAAAAAATCGAGGAAGAAGACGAGGAGGAAGTTAAGAAGAAGAATCAGAATCGGGAGAAGGGGAGAAGGTGAGCGTGTTGTTGTTGTTGTTGGGTGTATATATATATATATATTTTTGTTGTTGTTAATATTAATATATGAGAGAGTTCAACAGATTAGGTCATGGAAGTGTAAAAAAAAAAAAATCGAGGAAGAAGACGAGGAGGAAGTTAAGAGGAAGAAGAAGAAGCAGAATCGGGAGAAGGTGAACGTGTTGTTGTTGTAGGTTTTTTTTTTTTTTTGAGATAAGAAAGAGATTAGTTGGGAGAATGGGGATGTTTGGAAAGTGGGGAGGATCAAAATTGAAGGTAATGGGGAGAAAAAACAAACAACAACAAAAAAAAAACGATCGAACACCGAGTGGAACCAGTAGGCCTCAAGCACAGGTAAGAACGTCGACAAAAATACTCACAAAATAGCAAGATTTTTGAAACAAAACCGAACTAGCAACACACAGTAACATGTAGGTGAGAAAATTAAACAGTTAAAACGGGACAAATAACAACCGGAAACTTAGCTTTGAGAAGTCAGCAGGGAGCCCCAAAGGAGACCTCTCGCTGCTCAAAACCGGAACCGGAAGTCCTCAAATCTTTACAGGCTGCATTGCAGGCAATCCCTGGTAAACACTGAAAAAGTGACTTATTCAACCCAACTCAAATACAAGTCATTTCTAAGAATCACAAATCATGTCTGTCAGAAGGTTGAGCAATTGTCATGTGAGCAACACTTAAGAGTTGAAAATTCAAATATATTGATTAGCCCTGAAATGAAATATTAAATATTGTTGAAGAATATGAAAAATACAATGAGCCAGGTATGGTTCAGAACAAAGGTTTAAAGGAACTGGGGATGCAACATGGACACCATTCACTCCAAAAGAATAAGCACTTAAAGCATTATCTCCAAGCTGCCAAGTCCAGAATTGTTGGAATTGGAACCAAATATTGGTGGAAGCAAACTCTACATTCAAAGTAGCAATGAGAAGCCTCGAGGCCTGCAGCATAGTGCATATGAAAAGATTACATTGTCATGTCAACAATTTCTACACAAAATGGTGTCCACACACTGCCGTCGGTTATAGAGTAATGCGGCATTTTGTAAACTGGCCGAGGGTGCTGCCAATTGGATGTATTCATGGAGCATTACCTGTCAGGGTGGTGTCCTCAGAGTCTGAAAGGCTTAGCATTCGACAGCCATATCACTGGGGAAAGGTGGTGTGAGGGGTGAGGAGGCTCTCTGGCCTGTGACAGTCATGAGTCAAGGACATGTCTGTGATTGTGTTCAGCAAGATTATCGAAGATGGCTGCCTTCACAAGACAATAGCATGTAAGCTATTTACAAGACAGCATTTCAAACAAATGTCCTGACAACTTCAGCAATTGCTGTGCTGGTGCAGGTTTGTCATGCCGCATTTTTGAATGTACGACTCGGCGAGTAGAGATGTCACTCTGAAGCAAACAGCCAAAATGCAAATTTGCCAGTGGAGATGGATCAAATTAGCTTTAAGGGTATGGCAAAGTAAGCTCGTGTAGCTCAGATATCCTTCTGGTAGCTAAACTGACGAGTGTCCATCAAGAGATTTTTGGGTCTATCCGAAACACGAAAACACCCAACAGCGAACAATTCTGAGTGCACAATGGCCATGACTGAAAAGGAGGGTCAATACATGGGCACATCGTGCGCGACCATAAAAGCGCAAACGGTCCAAAAAAGCACAAAACAAAAAACATTCAATATCGAACACGAGCACAGCATATACACAAACAAGCTCAGTCCACATATGGTTTCACACTTTTGATGCATTCTGTAATTTTATGAGCAATGATTATCGTTGTGGTATTTGCAAAGAGCATTATTTTAAGGAAATAAGCTTAATTTTATGAATGTGAGGAAAAAAAAACACATTAGATTTACCCAATGCCACAACATCAAATGTATCATATAAACAACATCACTGGCTTATATAACCACCTATGATAGGTGACCCTTTTGCTTGGAAGAAGAGGTGTCCACAAAAACACAAGTTTGCCTGCGTTACAAAAGTTGGACGTCTGCTTTGCTCGTCCTGCGGATATGTGACTCTTGTGCCGTGCTGAACCTTAACGAAGAGTTCACTTGGACCTCGGATTCTGAATATCGTTGGTCCTCAGCAGGATCAGGCTCTGGCAGGCAGAGTGGGTTGAGGTCGCGGAGGTCATGCAAAGCCTCACAGTGCTGAGAGTTCAAGTCCGAGGGTCTTACGATGTGCAACTCAGCTGGCAACTGTGCAAACTCCACATTGTTTATGTCCGAGTTTACAACATTCTTGTCCAGCAGCCACCAGCGACCCAGAAAACCAACATCTTGAAAACGCTGTGGGAAGTCTCGCCACCTGCCCAGAAATGTGCCAAGGTGATAGCATTCATCAGATCTATCCACACTCATGTCATAGTCTCTTGTATTTTTTCACACACTGATCACACGCTTCTTTGACAACCTCAATTACTCCTACCTTCTCATGGGGTCAACCAGGGAAAGTTTCACAAACCAGCTGGGCAGCCATAATATTCAACTGTGTCATGAATTTGTAATTTCCTCAGAGTGCCAGTGTCAGCTTGCCGACTCTTCGTATAAGACAACGTAGGTTTCCTCCACATTATTTAACCCCCCCCTTTCCCCGCCATTCATCCTCAAGCGAGTCTCACAGCTCATCACCAAATTTAGCAAGTTCAACCAAGATCCCATCTATCCAGTCTGCTGGTTCAGTAATAACTCACATGCAGTGAATTCCTGATAAACTGGATAGTCACACGTTGAAAAACGTGTGGTAGAGCGCATACCTTCGCAGCCGCTACTTTTTTCCGGGCACATTTGAAAAACATCATTTAAAAACGTCCATGACGTCACAACCATCAGTCCGATGGACGTCAAATTTGGTGTTAGACGTCATTGAGGGCAGTCCAACAAAATTGAATGATAAACACTGAAAAAAACGTCATCTTGTGACGTCATTTTGACGCACTTCCAATGACGTCACTACCAATCGCGGACTACCATCCTGAAAACTCTTATTTCATGGAACATTTTAACGTTGGTTTCATGTCAATAGCTCTATTAGATCTGAAGTTATGCCTACAAGTATATTTTGACCTTGAGTGTGACCTTGACCTTGACCATAGAGTTAATTTGCAAAACCTGTTCATAAATAAGCAGATATTTTGGTACTGATCATAATGCCTGGATTTGGGACACTTTCATTTACAAATTACATAGATATTTGAAAATAAAATATCAGGACATTTTAGCCACAATTGAAAAACGTTATGTTCAAACGTCAATGACGTCATAACGGTCAGTCCGAACGAAGTCAAATTTGGTGTGTGACATCCTTAAGGTAAGTCCTACAAAACGGTATGATCAAAACTGATGAGGTCGAAAATTGAAAATTTACGTCATCTTGTGACGTCATTTTGACACATTTCTGATGACGTCACGTCAAATCTGACACCACGTACCCGAAAGGTATTTCGTCTTGGAGCAATATGGTGTTGGTTGCATGTCGATAGCTGTCTTATGAAGGAAGTTATGCTCAAAAGTTTGTTTTTGACCTTTTCATGACCTTGACCTTGACCTTTGACCCGATCGCTCCCAAAATCTAATCAAATCGTCCTTGGATAATCACGAATCATCCCACCAATTTTCATGCAATTCGGTTTAATACTTTCTGAGTTATGCGAATAACAAACAAACACACATATTCACAAATAAATAAATACACGGCGACCAAAACATAACCTTTCACAGAATGCGAAGGTAATAAACTGCTGGACAGAATAACTTTAAAACTAGATGTTATTGCTGAATAAAAAATCAAACTCCAGGAAGTTGTACAATTTGTCTGGGAGAAAAAAACAAACAAACAAACAAAAAAAATGCTCCCTTGCCGCTCGCTTAAGAAGCGGGTGTTTCTGATAGATTGTAAGAGACCACCGGAGCAGATTTTAGTCAAGGTAGATTGTGGTGGATCATTGCAGCAGATTTCAGTCGATCACCGACGACGACAACAACACGAAAATTGAAATATCGTGCTTCATGGTGAGCAGGGCCCCCAGTTCATTGGGATTGGTTGTGGTGAGCGAAAAGTAGCAGGGGAGGGGGAGGTTTTTTTTTTACTGAACCCTGCATTTTTTGCATATTATGTAGGTTTCCATAGTACTAATATCTTATCAAAATCTGTCTATCGATCAATCGAACCATCTAGATTTATCTACAATAATAGTCAGTGTGCGTCCGTCCGTCCGTCCGTTCGTCCATCCTCCTCCAAAACTCCAAAACCATGAAGCCGAGCTGCCCCAAACTTTACATGAATAGCAAGGGAACTCCAAAGTCGTGCTTGAATGAAAACGGTGTTTGGGTTAAGCTAAACAACTCTTTTGAAGATAATTTAGAGAGTGCTCATCACAAAAAAAAACAAAAAAAGCCTGACGAAGATGGCGGCATGCAATCTTGGTCAGCCCTCTGTCAGCTCGCTCGAGTCTGAAGCCGCCATTTTTGGGGGCATGCTCAACAATACCTTGACTTGGAACAGGCCACAACGATTTCTTATTTCACTTTCCTCACTTATATCATCAATTGCCAGATACCTCCGAATCGCTGGATACATTGTAATGCTTAGAATCGCCTGGAAACACCAGTGTTCATGGCTTTATTTAATTTTTGCACATGCCATAACCTCTAACATCTCAATCTCAGCCAAATTTCAACATTTTAACTTCTTTATTGACATCAACAGTGGTTCCGACTGCTAAAAAATGTGTTCATTTGTCCAATTCAGTTGTGGCTTGACATTCAGGGCGCCTCCGGATGCATAGTGTTTATATAACCAATCACCGATTTGCTAATCGCTTGCCAAACCAGCCGTTCCTTAACCGTTTCGTTGGAGTGCTTGCTGAAATGCTGAAGCCACTTAGCGAGCACTCCACAATATTCACATAATCACTGAATATGAAGATCGATTTGAACAAAGTTTAGGGCCCCCTGACCTGCGTTTGGCCGTGCAGCGACTCTTGCTGAAAATGTGCAATTTTATTTTACACCACGTTTCCCGTTTTATACGATCTTGTTTCGATATACATCACTTCGGCATAAATACAGATTTAAAAAAATTTCACGTGTCGTTTGTTTTATAATTATTGCTCAATCATTTCATGCCACTTGCTTGAGTGGAGTGCTTATAACATCTCATATAGAAATCAGGGGTTAAAAAGAAAACGTTGCTGTTTGGGCATGTTTTATTTCCCTTCTCTTCCCCTCACGCCATCTTCCCTCTTCCCTTCCCCTCACGCCGTCTTTCCTCTTCCCTTCCCCTCATGCCGTCTTCCCTCTTCCCTTCCCCTCACGCCATCTTTCTTTTTCCCTTCCCCTCATGCCGTCTTCCCTTTTCCCTTCCCCTCACGCCGTCTTCCCTTTTCCCTTCCCCTCACGCCGTATTCGCCTTTCCCTTCCCCTCACACCGTCTTACCTTTTCCCTTCCCCTCCTGCCGTCTTCCCTTTTCGCTTCCCCTCACGCCGTCTTCCCTCTGCCCTTCCCCTCGCGCCGTCTTCCCTCTTCCCTTCCCCTCACACCGTCTTCCCTCTTCCCTTCCCCTCATGCCGTCTTCCCTTCCCCTCACGCCGCCTTCCCTCTTCTCTTCCCCTCACGCCATCTTTCCTTTTCCCTTCCCCTCATGCCGTCTTCCCTTTTCCCTTCCCCTCACGCCGTCTTCCCTTTTCCCTTCCCCTCACGCCGTATTCCCTTTTCCCTTCCCCTCACGCCGTCTTACCTTTTCCCTTCCCCTCATGCCGTCTTCCCTTTTCCCTTCCCCTCACGCCGTCTTCCCTCTGCCCTTCCCCTCACGCCGTCTTCCCTCTTCCCTTCCCCTCACGCCGTCTTCCCTCTTCCCTCTTCCCTCTTCCCTTCCCCTCATGCCGTCTTCCCTTCCCCTCACGCCGCCTTCCCTCTTCCCTTCCCCTCACGCCGTCTTTCCTTTTCCCTTCCCCTCACGCCGTCTTTCCTCTTCCCTTCCCCTCACGCCGTCTTCCCTTTTCCCTTCCCCTCACGCCGTCTTCCCTTTTCCCTTCCCCTCACGCCGTATTCCCTTTTCCCTTCCCCTCACCCCGTCTTTCCTTTTCCCTTCCCCTCATGCCGTCTTCCCTTTTCCCATCCCCTCACCCCGTATTCCCTTTTCCCTTCCCCTCACGCCGTATTCCCCTCTCCCTTCCCCTCACGCCGTCTTACCTTTTCCCTTCCCCTCATGCCGTCTTCCCTTTTCCCTTCCCCTCACGCCGTCTTCCCTCTGCCCTTCCCCTCACGCCGTCTTCCCTCTGCCCTTCCCCTCACGCCGTCTTCCCTTCCCCTCACGCCACCTTCCCTCTTCTCTTCCCCTCACGCCGTCTTTCCTTTTCCCCTCCCCTCATGCCGTCTTCCCTTTTCCCTTCCCCTCACGCCGTCTTCCCTTTTCCCTTCCCCTCACGCCGTATTCCCTTTTCCCTTCCCCTCACGCCGTCTTACCTTTTCCCTTCCCCTCATGCCGTCTTCCCTTTTCCCTTCCCCTCACGCCGTCTTCCCTCTGCCCTTCCCCTCACGCCCTCTTCCCTCTTCCCTTCCCCTCACGCCGTCTTCCCTCTTCCCTTCCCCTCCTGCCGTCTTCCCTTCCCCTCACGCCGCCTTCCCTCTTCCCTTCCCCTCACGCCGTCTTTCCTTTTCCCTTCCCCTCACGCCGTCTTTCCTCTTCCCTTCCCCTCATGCCGTCTTCCCTCTTCCCTTCCCCTCACGCCGTCTTCCCTTTTCCCTTCCCCTCACGCCGTCTTTCCTTTTCCCTTCCCCTCACGCCGTCTTCCCTTTTCCCTTCCCCTCACGCCGTCTTCCCTTTTCCCTTCCCCTCACGCCGTCTTCCCTTTTCCCTTCCCCTCACGCCGTATTCCCTTTTCCCTTCCCCTCACGCCGTCTTACCTTTTCCCTTGCCCTCGTGCCGCCTCCCCTTTTCCCTTCCCCTCACGCCGTCTTCCCTCTGCCCTTCCCCTCACGCCGTCTTCCCTCTTCCCTTCCCCTCACGCCGTCTTCCCTCTTCCCTTCCCCTCATGCCGTCTTCCCTTCCCCTCACG
>NC_140966.1:59087176-59169676 GCF_056783735.1 Eptatretus burgeri
CCCACCGGACGGACAATCCAGTCGTGACCCTCTCGGACTAACGCCGGGAACCAGTCACGGGTGGACCTTTCGGTCTCACCGCGATCGAGCCAATCAGCCCCCGCGTGGGATAGGGTTGCTCGCCAAATTCGACCTACCTAAGTACCCACGCGGAGGGTAGACCGGGCGATCGCACCTCGCCGCAGGTCGACTTCGGACACGGGCCACTTAAGCGACCCGTTCCGTACTATCAGAATAACCGAGCGGTGTTATCGTCGACCTCGACGGTTCGATTAATTATCGGGCGTATTCAGCCCACTACCAACCCTTTACATGAAGCAAGATGAGGATTCAATGGGAGAAAAAGACGAAGCGAAGCGGGAGAACAGTTCAATAATAAAGCACATTTATTCGCGGCACACGGGAAACACACATATTCAATTCCACCAAAAGCACACAGAAAAGACAGAATGCAATTTAATTTACACAAAAAGCAAATATAAAAGCGAAACACAATGCAGAGCTAATACCGACTACTGAGCACACGGCAACACTTATACAATTCTACTTCACAGACGGCGCCGACAACACATACCCAAAACCAAGGAAAGAATACCCTCAAGGATGAGGCGGGCCTGAGGCCGAGACCGGGTCGCGCCTACCCGTCTGGTGATGAGACGCGGAGCGGCGATGGCGCCTCACTCCGCGGGCCTCGCGGACAGTGTCTGGCAGGGGGTGGGAAAGGGGCCCCCTTGGTCGCACTATCTCAGCGCGGGGGGAAACAGGAGGGGGTTGCTGATGCTCGGGGTATAGAGGATCTTTATTATCCCTGGTGTGCGTCTCCACCTCGGCCAGGTCGCGCTGCCGGCCTCCCTCGGGCGTGCAGCTCCCGGCACCGACGCGAGCACCCCCTCGTCTGCCTTCGCCGCTGCCGCCTCTCCGCCTCTGGACTCTCCGACTCTGGACTCTTCTTTGGACTCTCCTCGTTGGACTCTCCTCGTTCGACTCTTCCCACTTCTGACTGACGAACACGGTCCTTTTATCCCCCCGTAGCTTCGCCTTTGACCCCCTCCCTTTGACCTTTCACCTCGCTCCCCATTGGCCCGAGAAAAAGTGGGCGTGAAGGCTTTTTGATCCACAAATTTGCATATATCGATCGTCCTGGAGGCGGGGCCAAATCGCCCCTCGCTCACCGATTGGACGGCAAAAAGTGGGCGTGTGTCGTTTTTGATCCGTTTTTGAAGCACAAAATCCGTGATTTTGTACACGCTGTTCGACGCGCGCTCTGCATGAGTCCAACACCGGTACCCACAGCGGGGCAAGAACGGTGGCGATGCTACGGTTGCGAGGTGTGACGGGAAGGTCGTGGCGGTTGTGGTGAAGCGGTGGTTGTGGTTGTAATCATGGCGGTTGGTCCAAAATAAAGATAGTAAAAGAAAAACGGCTATCCTGAAGAGTCGCAGCCCGCATAAATGACATGTATTCCCACTAGACAACGGGTTTGGGCCGAACTACACATGCACTTACCGAGATACCTCACCTAAGGGACCTGAATGGTGGTTTGCGAATCTGGTAACCACAACAATATATATATATATATATATATATATATATATATATATACATATATATACATATATATATATATATATATATATATATGTATATGTATATATATATATATATATATATATATATATATATATATATATATATATATATATATATTGTTGTGGTTGACGAAATTCACAAACCACCATTCAGGTCCCTGAGGTGAGATATCTCGGTAAGTATATGTGTAGTTAGGCCCAAACCCGTTGTCTAGAGGGAATAAATGTCATTCACGCGGGCTGCGACTCTTCAGGAGAGCCGTTTTTCTTTTACTATCTTTATTTTGGACCAGCCGCCATTACTACCACCACCAACCACGTCTCAACAGCCGTCACACAACAACCACCAACCACAACGCCGCTTCACAACAACAGCCACGACCTTTACCGTCACAACTCGCCACCATCGCATCCCCACCATTCTCGCGCCACTTGTGGGCACCGATACTGGACTCGTGTAGGGCGCGCACCGAGCAGCGTGTTCAGAAACATCACAGACTTTCCGAGAAAAACGGATCAAAAACGACTCACGCCCACTTCTGTTCCGTCCTATCGGCGAGCTGGGGCGATTTGGCCCTGCCTCCAGGGCGTTGGAGTGAGGACGCTATATGCAAATTCATGGATCAAAAAGCATTCACGCCCACTTTTCCTCGGTCCAATGGGGAGCCAGTTAGAGAGGTGAAGGGTCGGAGGCAGAGGGTCAAAGGTGAAGGAGCGAAGCCACGGGGGATATAAACGGCCGCGCTCGCCAAACAGTTGGCAGTTGTGAGTTCGGAGGGGAGAAGTCAAGAGTGAAGAGTTGGGACGAGCCAAGAGAGGAGACGGAGAGGGCGATAAGACGGAGCTGTGGAGAGGTGGCGGCGGCGAAGGCGAACGAGGGGGTGCTCGCGTCGGTGCCGGGAGCTGCAGAGGGAGAGGCCAGCAACGCGACCGAGGTCGAGGAGGAGACGCTCGTCGCGGGACCCGAGACAGGGTGATATCCGCCATCCCCCGAGCATCAACAACCCCCCTCCTGTTTCCCCCCCGCGCTGAGATAGTGCGACAAGGGGGCCCCTTTCCCACCCCCTACCAGACACTGTCCGCGAGGCCCGCGGAGTTGAGGCGCCACCGCCGCTCTGCGTCTCATCATCAGACGGGTAGGCCCGACACGGTCTCGGCCCCAGGCCCGCCTCATCCTGGAGGGTGGTTCTTTTCTTTGGGAATATGTGTTGTCGGCGCCGTCTGTGAAGTAAAATTGTATAAGTGTTGCCGTGTGCTCGGTAGTCGGATAGCTCTGCATTGTCTTCTTCTTTTACATGTGCTTTTGGTGGAATTGTATATGTGTGCTTTCCGTTCATCGCGAAATAAATGTGCTTATTGTTGAACTGTTTTCCCGCTTCGCTTCGTCTTTTCTTTCATTGAATCTCCATCTTGCTTCACGTAAAGGGTTGGTCGTGGGCTAAAACGCCCGATAAATAATCGAACCGTCGAGGCCGACGAATAACACCGCTCGGTTATCCCGATAGTACGGAACGGGTCGCTTAAAGTGGCCCGTGTCTGAAGTCGACCTGCGGCGAGGTGCGATCGCCCGGTCTACCCTCCGTGTGGGTACTTAGGTAGGTCGAATTTGGCGAGCAACCCTATCCCACGCTGGGGGCCGATTGGCACGATCGTGGTGAGACCGAAAGGTCCACCCGTGACTAGTTCCCGGCGTTAGTCTGAGAGGGTCACGACTGGATTGTCCGTCCGGTGGGCGACGTGCCGCGATTCGAGTTACGTGGCCGTCCGCACGCCAGCGGGCGCGAATCCGCAACACTGGTGTCAGGTCGTGCGATATAAACCCATCGCCCTCCTCGCGGCACTGGTATCGGAGAACGGGAAAACTGGCTCTCCTGTCTCCAATTAAATTCACGGGTATCGGTCCAGGGGTGAGAGAAGCGACCCCCGATTCCCTCCAAATTACGAGCGAGCTAAATTAACCCTTTAAGAGAAGCAAGATGGCGTCTCAAGGCGAGCGGGAGCCGGGGGTATTAGAAATGGATGTAGAATGTGTAGAATCCATGGTCCAGGATGGAATCCCCGTGCAGGAAATGTTGGTTGTACAGGAAAACGAACTCGTCCAACTGAACCCAGAGCCCGAAATGGGTGCGGCAGCGGCCGCGGTGTATGACACCTCCCCTCCCCCTCTCCACCAAAACCCTTCCCCAACCCCTGCCGAAACGGCTCACCCAAGCGCACCCGACATGGCCCAGCTATTCACCATGCTGGCAAAAATAAATGCGGATATGAAAAACGAAATGAAAGGCATGAACGAAAAGATGGATACAAACACAAATGAAATGAAAAACGAAATGAAAGGCATGAACAAAAAGATGGATACAAATACAAATGAAATGAAAAACGAAATGAAAGGAATGAACAAGCAAATGAAGGAAGAAATGAAAAAGCTGCGGGGTGAGACGCAGAACATGGGCCGATGCCTGCAGGCGGGCATGAAGGCCGTGACCAGGGAGATAAAAATGGCGACTCCACGTGTAGGAGCGAACGAGCTGGGTGGGGGTGCAACGGCTGACATGCCCGCGGTGGAGGCGGGTGAAAAAATAATTCGGGGGGCGTGTTGAGCGAGGGTCGTGACGGTGACCGAAAGGGAAAAATTAAATGGGGAGACCAAAACGTGTGAGACGAGACACGAGGTGACGACAAAGGAAATAAAAATAGTGGAGACAAGGGAGGTAAAGGGTGAAGAGTTGGCAGAGACACGGGAGATGGGAACGATAGAGGGAAGACTGCACGATGAAGACGGGGTAAGTGACGCATACACACACACGGAGGTAGTGGAGGATAATGGGGGTGAGCTGGCGGACTGGGTAGAGACCCAGTGCGAGCAGCTGGATAGCCTCCTCCAGGAACGAGGGGAGGGAGTATGCCCCCTTGAGGCGAGTCACAACCAGGTGAGTTCGGTCGTGCTTTGCGAGGTTGAGAGGAGGAGTGCTGTGGACAGGTGCACGGAGAGCTTGGGGGGTATAGAGGCCCCGGAGACCCTTGTGGGGACACGAATCCCCAGTGTGGTTGTCCCTGTGTGTGTGGTGCAAGGCGTGAGTGCGTCCCCGTGTGTGGAAGCGACCCCGTGTGTGAGTGGTGTGGTGGCGATGGTGCCAGAGTACGTGCTTCCCAGCACGCCGTGTGTGGATGAGGCACCGTGTGTGGAAGAGGCCGTGTGTGTGGATGAAACGGCCAGTGTGGATGAGGCACCGCGGTTGAGTGCCCCCGCGTGTGTGAGTGAGGGACGGTGTGTGGATGAAACACCGCGGTTGAGTGCCCCCGCGTG
This sequence comes from Eptatretus burgeri, assembly GCF_056783735.1. Taxonomy (NCBI): domain Eukaryota; kingdom Metazoa; phylum Chordata; class Myxini; order Myxiniformes; family Myxinidae; genus Eptatretus; species Eptatretus burgeri. Next base: position 59,092,073 of record NC_140966.1, read on the forward strand.
TGTGAGTGAGGCACGGTGTATGAGTGAGGCACGGTGTGTGGATGAGGAACCGCGGGTGAGTGCCCCCGCGTGTGTGAGTGGTGTGGTTTGTGTGAGGGAAATGGCACGAGTGAGTGGAAGGCCGCGAGTGAATGGAGCACCACGTGTGAGTGGTATGGTTTATGCAAGGGAGACCGTGTGTGTGAGAGAGCGGTATGTGAGGGAGATGTCGGTTGGCATGCGGGAGCACGCAGCCGCGTCTCCCGGTGTGAATGTAATGGAATGGAGTGTGAGCGTCGTAACACGCAGGTGTGCGTGGGTCGAATGGCGACGACGGCGACATGTGAGGAAAGAAAGCCGAGTAGCGGCTGTAGTTGTTTCGGGGACCGTGCCGGGTTCACCCAGCAGTGAGCACGAGGTCCGTGCTGTGCAACGCACGAGGCCCCCACGTGCTCGCTTGCGAGAGTGATGTCCGGGAACGCACGCGGTGGATTTGCCGATCCCGCGGACGGACAAAGTTTAGGCAGGTAAACGGATTTGGACTGGACGGGTTCTCCACGCGGGCGTGTGTGTGAAGCTCCAACGGGCAAAGCACATGTGTTCGCGTGGGGAACCCCTCGAGACGTGGGGCTTGTGTTTTTTTTTATGCGCACGGTGACGTCATGGCTGCACGCGGGGTTGGAATCCGGCAGGAGGGGTATCCCTGCCGGATGGTACCGTCCAAGGAGGGACGAGGTACACGTGCAGCTGCATGACGTCACGGGCAGGTGCAAAGTGCGCGAGCTGTGAGTTGCCGCGCTGGTGCTGCGCATGTAAAAAAAAAAAAAAAAAAAAAAAAAAAAAAACAGCAAGCCTCACTTTCCGGTGCACAGAATTCCTGGGCAAGGGCTGGAAGACCCCATTGACCGGGGCACAGGAGCGAAACTAGTTAGGGGGAAGGGTTAGCTTAGGTAGACCGACTTCATGGGGCAGGGGTAAGTCCTCATGGAGTCCGTGGAATGGATTAGGTAGAGGGATTGTAGCGAGATTTAGGTTGGGAAATTGATTAATGGGATTATTTGGAGACAGAGACAGACTTTGGATGTGTAGTGGGGACGTAGCTTAGCTACGTAGTGTTAAATGGAACGTGCTATAGTTTAAGGGATGACGTGGGAGCACGAGTTAGTTAGGGGATGGAGTTAGGAGGATGGCAGAGTTTAGCGGTGTGTGTGCTGAAGAGTTGTGAGGTGAGTGCATGTGCTTGGTGAGTGAGTGAGGCCAGCGGGTCTGTGTGTATGGAGCGAATGGGGAATGCATGGTGCGATGAGTGATTGGGGGGAGGAGTGACTCCCGCCCAAGGGACCCCGGGGTCAGTATAAAGTGAGTTAGGGGGTTAGTCAAATTGAAAAATGGAGGTTGTTTTGTTGTTGGTGGGAGTGTAGGCTCGAAACCCGTTTGAAGGGGTGCAGGAGCCCTGTTGACGGGCTGGGAGCGTGGCTGCGAAAGGTGAGTATCGCTGAGTAGGTACCCCGGGCACCAGGCTAGTCGGCCGTGGTAAGCCAAGGGCCCATGGGGGGCCGGGATAGCGTAGTGGGCACGGGTGCGCCTGCTTGGTGCGGGGGCCGGGGCGCCATTAGCCGCGTGGGCAGTGTTGTGGGCACGGGTGACCCTCGGAAAGGGGCCTGGGAAGCCAGCCTGCCACGTGTGCGTTTCAGGGGAGGTGCCATGGGGGGCACTCCCCGGTGTTAGGGAGCTGGTAGGCTCGGAGGCAGTGTAGTGCCCGGGGGTGCCATAGCGGGAGATTCGGCAGAGGGTCGTGCCTGCCAAAGGGAGCCACGTGTCCCAGCCATGAGACCGTGTGAGGGCACGGAGAGAAAATTGGGGGGCGAGGCCCGAAATTGTGAGGACACCAACACAGGCGACGGGAATCTGGGTTGTTAGAACCAATAGTTAAAGCGAGAGGCGCTTGTTGAAAGCCCCGGGGTAGTTTAACAGTTAAAAGGTTAGGGTAGATTAGGAAGTGTACCCCTCCGCACCATCCATCCCCTCGCTCTCGTTGTGGGCCGCTGGACCCACTTTGGTTATAGATCGCTGAACTCTGGGGAGGCCATTCTGAGGCTTCGTTGGGCCTCGACACAGGACGCTAGCTCTCCCTTGTTCCCCTCCGGGAAGGGAACGTAGGGGTTGGGAGTAGGCTAGGTGACAGGATAGGTTAGCCGAACAAAGACGATAAAGGGGGTTAGGGGACGATTTATAGTGGGGAAGTAAAAATAAAAACAACAAAAAAATAAGTTGGGGCTAAATTGGGTTTCACAAATTAAGGGGGTGGGTATGGACAGTGACAGGCAAAGGCGATAGGTGGGAGGGAGACAGGTAGGTGTGTCCGAGCCCGCCTTCTGAGTGGCCAGCACCACCGCACTCCCTCCACCAACCTCCACTGAACGGCAAAAGCTGGCCAGCTTCATCTGCTGGCTGCGTTGCTGCAAGGCAAAGGCCGGCCCACTTCATCGGCAGCTGTTGTTTTGCTGCAAGGCCTGTGCCATCGGCTGGCCGTGTTTTGCTTCAAGGCCTGTGCCGGCCACTTCATCTGCTGGCTGTGTTGCTGCAAGGCCTGAGCCGGCTCACTTCATCTGCCGGCTGGCTGTTTTTCTTCAAGGCCTGTGCCGGCCAGTTCGTCTGCCGGCTGTGTTTGCCTGCAGCGGCCTTCTTCTGCGGGCTGTGTTTGCCTGCTGCCTTTGCCAGGCCATGCCCACTGCCCCTGTTCACCAGCCCCATTCAATTTTTGCCCCACCCCCCTGTTCATTGCCATGTGCGCCAGGATCAAGGCAACAGTTTGCAAGCTGCGAGAACTGCCCTGTTGGCAGCTACAACACGGGCCTGCAGTGGCGGCCCGTGCACGGTGCTTGCATGCATCCATTCATCCATCCATTCGTTGTGCTCATTGCGTGTGCCACTTGAGCTGGCACGGAGACTGCGTTGTGCAGCCCATGCACCGTTGTGGTTCACTGCGTTCAGTTCAAACCATTCATCCATCCATCCGTTGAGTTCATTCCGTGTGCCACTTGAGCTGGCACGGAGACTGCATTTGTGCAGCCCATGCACCGTTGTGGTTCACTGCGTTCAGTTCAAAAAGGAAGGCCTTGGACTGCGTGTGAGCAGCCGGCCACGTTCCCTGTCACCTGCATTGTTTTGAGCCAGAGACTGCATGCGAGCAGCCTGGCTCCCTGCTAACTGCTTTCTTTTTGCAGAGTTCAGTGATCCTGGGCCATGGTTTAGTGTAAAATTTGTAAGTTAAGGTTAAGATGTACTGTACATATGAGTGCGCCCCCGGCATGTCTGTCCTAGCGCCGGCAATTTTATTTAAGTCGTCCGTGTGAGTGAGTTTGTTCGGTAGTTACTCAGCCCTCAGGTTATTTATTTTGGGGACACGAATACCATGAATGTCGCACTCAGGGATCCGTAGGTAAAATGTACTAGGGGTAAACTACACATGATGGCACACGAAAATTTGACGACTCGGGACGAGTCTGTAAAAAGGGGAGGGGGTAGTGTTGTGGTTGACGAAATTCACAAACCACCATTCAGGTCCCTTCGGTGAGATATCTCTGTAAGTATATGTGTAGTTACGCCCAAACCCGTTGTTTCGAGGGAATAAATGTCATTCAGTCGGGCTGCGACTCTTCAGGATAGCCGTTTTTCTTTTACTATCTTTATTTTGGACCAGCCGCCATTACTACCACCACCAACCACGTCTCAACAGCCATCACAACAACAACCACCAACCACAACGCCGCTTCACAACAACAACCACCAACCACAACGCCGCTTCACAACAACAACCACCAACCACAACGCCGCTTCACAACAACAACCACCAACCACAACGCCGCTTCACAACAACAACCACCAACCACAACGCCGCTTCACAACAACAGCCACGACCTTTACCGTCACAACTCGCCACCATCGCATCACCGTCATTCCCACGCCACTTGTGGGCGCCGATGCTGGACTCGTGCGGGGCGCGCACCGAGCAGCGTGTTCAGAGACATCACAGACTTTCCGAAGAAAAACGGATCAAAAACGACTCACGCCCACTTCTGTTCCGTCCTATCGGAGAGCGTGGGGCGATTTGGCCCCGCCTCCAGGGCGTTGGAGTGAGGTCGCTATATGCAAATTCATGGATCAAAAAGCATTCACGCCCACTTTTCCTCGGTCCAATGGGGAGCCAGTTAAAGAGGTGAAGGGTCGGAGGCAGAGGGTCAAAGGTGAAGGAGCGAAGCCACGGGGCTGATATAAACGGCCGCGCTCGCCAAACAGTGGGCAGTTGTGAGTTCGGAGGGGAGAAGTCAAGAGTGAAGAGTTGGGACGAGCCAAGAGAGGAGACGGAGAGGGCGATTAGACGGAGCTGTGGAGAGGTGGCGGCGGCGAAGGCGGACGAGGGGGTGCTCGCGTCGGTGCCGGGAGCTGCAGAGGGAGAGGCCAGCAACGCGACCGAGGTCGAGGAGGAGACGCTCGTCGCGGGACCCGAGACAGGGTGATATCCGCCATCCCCCGAGCATCAACAACCCCCTCCTGTTTCCCCCCGCGCTGAGATAGTGCGACAAGGGGGCCCCTTTCCCACCCCCTACCAGACACTGTCCGCGAGGCCCGCGGAGTTGAGGCGCCACCGCCGCTCTACGTCTCATCATCAGACGGGTAGGCCCGACACGGTCTCGGCCCCAGGCCCGCCTCATCCTGGAGGGTGGTTCTTTTCTTTGGGAATATGTGTTGTCGGCGCCGTCTGTGAAGTAAAATTGTATAAGTGTTGCCGTGTGCTCGGTTGTCGGATAGCTCTGCATTGTCTTCTTCTTTTACATGTGCTTTTGGTGGAATTGTATATGTGTGCTTTCCGTTCATCGCGAAATAAATGTGCTTATTGTTGAACTGTTTTCCCGCTTCGCTTCGTCTTTTCTTTCATTGAATCTCCATCTTGCTTCACGTAAAGGGTTGGTCGTGGGCTAAAACGCCTGATAAATAATCGAACCGTCGAGGCCGACGAATAACACCGCTCGGTTATCCCGATAGTACGGAACGGGTCGCTTAAAGTGGCCCGTGTCCGAAGTCGACCTGCGGTGAGGTGCGATCGCCCGGTCTACCCTCCGTGTGGGTACTTAGGTAGGTCGAATTTGGCGAGCAACCCTATCCCACGCGGGGGCCGATTGGCACGATCGTGGTGAGACCGAAAGGTCCACCCGTGACTAGTTCCCGGTGTTAGTCCGAGAGGGTCACGACTGGATTGTCCGTCCGGTGGGCGACGTGCCGCGATTCGAGTTACGTGGCCGTCCGCACGCCGGCGGGCGCGAATCCGCAACAATATATATACATAGATACATATATATATATATATATATATATATATATATATATATATATATATATACATACATATATATACATACATACATACATATATATATATATATATATATATATATATATATATATATATATATATATATATATATATATATATATATATATATATATATATATATATATATATATATATATATATAAATATATATATATATATATATATATATATATATATATATACAGTTGGCGCCTGGTGACTCGGATTCGAACCGACGTGGGTGTGGTGCTCATGACCGGAGGTGCTTAATCTGCCGGAGGCAGTGCCTGGAGGAACGACAAGTGCTTGAGCGAAGGTAAGGGAGAGCGCTCTCAGCAGGTAACGCATTTCGAACAAAGAAAAGTTCATTGTCAGATAATTTTATTGATAGAAAGATGAGTATCTGACGGAGAGAGTCCGTTTTAAAGTAAACGATAAGTACTGTAGTTGTTTTAGAAAAGTGCTGGAGAAGAAGAGGAGTCAGATGATAAGAAGAGGCTCAATAAGGAGCCAGACGCGTAATTAAATGGGCATGATGAAGCGACATGCCACATGTTTGCATTGATATGGACGGGCTGTGAAAGAGATGGCCGAGGACACAGCTGAGATGCCGAGATAGGGTTAAAATAGATAAATATTATAAGTTACCTGTTTGTAAGAGTTATAAGAGTTACTTTTTGTTCATTGTACTCACTGGAAGTTTGTTGGCAGTGAGGTTGTTATATTATATTGTGTAGAGGTTTTACGGATTTGTAAATGCAATGATTTGCACGAAACGTTTTGTAGAGTGCAAGTACCTGAGAAAGTATTAGAATCTCAGTGGCTTGTGCTCCTTGGAACTGACCAAGTACCAAGTTAGAATAAAACTCTGATGTAATGTGGAAGTGAATTGAATCGGGTTGGTCTAACTGTTAACTAAAGTAAAAATAAATGAAATAAGAACCAAATAATATTGCAATCAATGGGGATTCTTTAGTTCATTGTATGAGGGTGAAAAGTGTGTGGTATATAATTAGAAAATAAATTGTTTCACAAGGAAGGACTTGTGTGGACATTAGTTTTATCAGTGTCGATAGGGTTTTATGTAGGATTTTATAACCAAATCAGACAAACGTTAAACTCTGCCTGAAGTCAAATAGGATTCCACAATCGGCCAGTGAGAATCCTTCAGGAGGACTACGATCACAACAAGGTGGGTTTAAAAAATCCACATCAGCGCCAAATATATATATATATATATATATATATATATATATATATATATATATATATATATATATATATATATATATATATATATATATATATATATATATATATATATATATATATATATATATATATATATATATATATATATATATATATATATATATATATATATATATATATATATATATATATATATATATATATATATATATATATATATATATATATATATATATATATATATATATATATAAATATATATATATATATATATATATATATATATATATATATATATATATATATATATATATATAAATATAAATATATATATATATATATATATATATATATATATATATATAAATATATATATATATATATATATATATATATATATATATATATATATATATATATATATATATATATATATATATATATATATATATATATATATATATATATATATATATATATATATATATATATATATATATATATATATATATATATATATATATATATATATATATATATATATATATATATATATATATATATACATATATACATAAATACATACATACATATACATACATATATATATATATACATACATATATACATAAATATATATATATATATATACATACATATATACATAAATATATATATATCTTCTTCTTCCTCTTTCGGCTTGCTCCCGTTAGGGGTCGCCACAGCGGACCAACTGTCTCCATTTCGCTCTATCCTCCACATCTTCCATTGACACTCCAACCACCTGCATGTCCGCCCTCACCGCATCCATGAACCTCTTCTTTGGCCTTCCTCTTCTCCTCCTGCCTGGCGGCTCCATCTTCAACATCCTTCTCCCGATATACTCTGTTTCCCTCCTGTGCACATGTCCAAACCATCTCAATCTCGCCTCTCTCACTTTGTCTCCAAACCGTCCTACCAGCGCTGTCCCTCTAATACACTCATTTCTTATCCTATCCATCCTCGTCACTCCCAACGAGAATCGCAGCATCTTTAACTCTGCCACCTCCAGCTCTGCTTCCTGTCTTTTTGTTAGCGCCACCGCCTCCAAACCATACAACATAGCTGGTCTCACTACCGTCTTGTATACTTTCCCCTTCACTCTTGCAGCTACCCTTCTGTCACAAATCACTCCTGCAACTCTTCTCCACCCACTCCATCCTGCCTGCACTCTCTTTTTCACTTCTCTCCCACACTCTCCGTTACTTTGGACAGTTGATCCCAAGTATTTAAACCAATCCACCTTCCCCACCTCAACTCCTTGCAACTGCACCATACCACCACCCTCCCTCTCATTTACGCACATGTACTCCGTCTTACTCCTACTGACTAACATTCCCCTTCTCTCCAGTGCGTACCTCCACCTCTCAAGGCTCGATTCAGCCTGCTCCCTACTCTCCCTACAGATCATGATGTCATCCGCGAACATCATGGTCCATGGAGACTCCAGTCTGATCTCGTCCGTCAACCTGTCCATCACCATTGCAAACAGGAAAGGGCTCAGAGTCGATCCTTGGTGCAATCCCACTTTAACCTTAAACCGGTCCGTCATTCCTACCGCACACCTCACCGCTGTCACACTGTCCTCATACATATCCTGCACGATCCTCACATACTTCTCCAACACTCCCGACTTCCTCATACAATACCACAACTCCTCTCTTGGCACCCTATCATAAGCTTTCTCTAAATCCACAAACACACAATGTAACTCTTTCTGGCCTTCCCTATACTTCTCCATCAACATTCTCAAAGCAAACATCGCATCAGTGGTGCTCTTTCCTGGCATAAACCCATATTGCTGCTCACAGATTATCACCTCTCCTCTTAACCGAGCTTCCACTACTCTTTCCCACAACTTCATGGTGTGGCTTAACAACTTTATCCCTCTGTAATTTCCACAGCTCTGCACATCACCCTTATTCTTGAAAATCGGGACCAGTACACTTAATCTCCACTCCTCCGGCATCCTCTCACTTTCCAAGACTTTATTAAACAATCTGGTTAACAACCCCACTGCCATCTCTCCTAAGCACTTCCATGCCTCCACTGGTATACCATCTGGGCCAACCGCCTTTCCACTTTTCATCTTCTTCATAGCAGTCCTCACTTCATCCTTACTGATCCACCCCACTTCCAGATTCACTATCTCCACCTCTTCCAACCTTCTCTCTCTCTCATTTTCTTCATTCATCAGCTCCTCAAAGTACTCCATCCACCTTCTCAACACACTCTCCTCGCTCGTCAGCACATTCCCATTTGCGTCCTTTATCACCCTAACCTGCAGCACATCCTTCCAAGCTCGGTCCCTCTGTCTTGCCAATCGGTATAAATCCTTTTCCCCTTCTTTTGTATCCAACTTCTCATACAGCTCGTCATATGCCTTTTCCTTGGCCTTAGCCACCTCTCTTTTTGCTTTTCGACGCCACTCCTTATACTCCTGCCGACTTTCTTCATCTCTCTGACTATCCCACTTCTTTTTTGCCAACCCCTTCTTCCTTATACTTTCCTGTACTTCCTCATTCCACCACCAAGTCTCCTTATCTTCCTTCCTCTGTCCAGATGTCACACCAAGTACCTTCCGAGCAATCTCCCTCACAACTTCTGCTGTCGTTGCCCAATCATCCCACCCATCTTTACCACCATCCAACGCTTGTCTCACCTCCTCCCTAAATTTCACGCAACAGTCTTCCTCCTTCAGCTTCCACCATCTGGTCCTTGGTTCAGCCCTCACTCTCTTCCTCAACCTCACCTCTAAAGTCATCCTACAGACCACCAATCGATGCTGTCGAGCTACACTCTCCCCTGCCACAACCTTACAGTCACTAATCTCTTTCAGGTTGCATCTCCTACTTAAGATGTAATCCACCTGTGTGAACTTTCCTCCACTCTTGTATGTCACCCTGTGTTCCTCCTTCTTCTTGAAATACGTGTTTACCACTGCCATTTCCATTCTTTTTGCAAACTCTACCACCATTTGCCCTTCCACATTTCTCTTGTTGAGACCGTACCTCCCCATCACCTCCTCATCCTCTTTATTCCCTTCCCCAACATGTCCATTGAAATCTGCTCCAATCACCACTCTTTCATCCTTGGATACACTCTCCACCACTTCATCTAACTCACTCCAGAAATCATCTTTATATTCCATCTCACACCCCATATGTGGGGCATATGCACTGATGACATTCATCATCACCCCTTCAATTTCCAACTTCACACTCATCACTCGGTCAGACACCCTCCTCACCTCCAATACCCTCTTGACATGATCTTCCTTCAGGATTATCCCGACACCATTTCTCCTCCCATCCACACCATGGTAGAACAGTTTGAAACCACCTCCAATGCTCCTCGCCTTACTCCCCATCCACTTGGTCTCTTGTACACACAGTATGTCCACCTTTCTTCTCTCCATCATATCAGCCAACTCTCGCCCTTTGCCAGTCATCGTCCCAACATTCAGAGTTCCAACTCTCACCTCCACACTTCTACCCTTCCCCCTCTCCCACTGCCTCCGGACTCGCCTTCCCCGTCTCCTTCTCCTCCTTCGCCCAGCAGTAGCACAATTTCCACTGGTACCCTGCTGACCACCGGTACCGGTGGCGGTCGTTGGTAACCCGGGCCTCGACCGATCCGGTATGGAAATTCGTTTTGTTGTCCGCATAATGATTTGGCATAGGTTTTTACGCCGGATGCCCTTCCTGACGCAACCCTGGTCGCCTCTTACGACACACAGGGATATGGTACACCTATTCTAACCGGGGCATACACCGGGCCCAGTACAACTGGTGCTCATTTCGCCGACCTCGGAAGGATGGCAGGCTGAGTCAACCCCCTGGTGTTTTCGACTTGGTTTATATATATTTATATATATTTATATATATATATATATATATATTTATATATATACATATATATATATATATATATATATATATATATACATATACATACATATATTAATTCAGTGTCCCAACGGGGCTTGAACTCAGGACCTCTTGGGTCCCAAGCCACTGCCCTTACCACTGCGCCAACACCAGGACTATATATATATATATATATATATATATATATATATATATATATATATATATATATATATATATATATATATATATATATATATATATATATATATATATATATATATATATATATATATATATATATATATATATATATATATATATATATATATATATATATATATATATATATATATATATATATATATATATATATATATATATATATATATATATATATATATATATATATATATATATATATATATATATATATATATATATATATATATATATATATATATATATATATATATATATATATATATATATATATATATATATATATATATATATATATATATATATATATATATATATATATATATATATATATATATATATAAATATATATATATATATATATATATATATATATATATATATATATATATATATATATATATATATATATATATATATATATATATATATATATATATATATATATATAAATATATATATATATATATATATATATATATATATATATATATATATATATATATATATATATATATATATATATATATATATATATATATATATATATATATATATATATATATATATATATATATATATATATATATATATATATATATATATATATATATATATATATATATATATATATATATATATATATATATATATATATATATATATATACACATACATACACTCCCCGGTGAGAAAGGTTCATCAAGTAAAAGTTTCTTCGAATCAATCCAAACCGAAGGGAAAATTGCAATGTTTTCAATCGGAGAGAAATAAAAACATTGAGCCAAGGAGGTGTATAGAAATTAGACCGCTGCCTCAATCGCTCCCAAAATAAATTTTGCTGTTATGAAATATATAACCACCCAATTTCGACCTCTTCCAGCCAGCGCAAGAAAAGGCTTTCTTTATTATTATTATTATTATTATTATTATTATTATTTTTCTTGTTTTATAGCATGGTATTTTTACCATGGGCTTCCGCTTGTCACTCCACAATGCTGTGAAGCTAAACGGGATGACAAAGCACAATATCAGACGGCCAATGAACGGTAGTTTGCTGTGCACCACTAGATTCAACTGCATATGTCAAACGTCAAAATACAGGTCATATTCAGATGACAATCTCACTGGACATTCAAATTTCTGCATCGTGGAAAAAAAAAACCATGTATACGAGAAAAATGATGAGACGAAACGGTGATGCAATCATTTTGTTCCATAAAGAAAAATAATCACTGCTCGCTGTAGATACACAGACTTGAAGCATACTTGGGTTGCCAAATTTATCAGGACAAAACTTGTTTTTTTTTAAAGTGTACTGGGCCTGACATGCAAGAGCACACTTTGGGGGAAAACCTTGTATGCTTCTGTTTGAGTGTTGGCTCATCATAATCTGCCCTACAACTCTGCTGAGTCTCAACGTCCAGATTAACAAAATGATTGCACGAGAATAATCACCAGAGAATGGAGAGCAAAGAGCTCGGAATAAGTGAATAAAAAATTTCTCGAGTTATCCTGAAAATTCTTCACAAAGGAGGAGTTTATTAAAAGCTCAGAAAATAAGCTCGTATCGTCTTTTTATGGTGTGGACAATTTAACTTTTGCGTGGAAGAATCGCAACATCACTCCAAACTTCACCTTGGCTTCATGTAAGCACATGTGCTTTCAAAGGAGCAGCATGCAGAGTCGTGAGGAGCTTCGTAGAGCAATGTACATAATCCAAGTGAGAGCAACCGAAGCCGACCGTCAGCTTGCAACTTCAGCAGCATCTACAAACAAGAGTAAAGGTCACTTTTCATTCAAAACATTGAGACCGTGTGAACCGAAAGCAAAGATTGGAATCAGATAAGCTCAAAAAGTGATTTAGCTGCCAACCTGCACGTGATTGTCAGCGTCGAGGTTTCGAATGGCTTCAGGAACAGTCAGCAGATCATTTGCTGCATCAGTCAAGGCCGCTTCAAATGAATCCATACCGGGTGACTTGCGGATGGAGGTTGCAACTGCGGCGGCGACAACCGCGAAGGCAGTGGCTTGAACTGGCTGGTCCCGAATGCCCCGAAGTATGTCCAACCCGGCCTCAAGATAATCCTGCCAGATATTTCGGCACCAAACGCCTAAAAACAAACAGTTGGCAGAGATATTCAGCGTGAAATTAGCACAATGGATGCACAACATTCAAGAACACAACATGGACCTCTTGGCCGAGGTACTGGGAGGTACTTTTCTGGCCGAGGTACTATTCTGGCCGAGGTACTGGGAGGTACTTTTCTGGCCGAGGTACTGGGAGGTACTTTTCTGGCCAAGGTACTTGGACCTCTTGTTACCTTTATAGTCCATGGGCCCAGGCATATATCGGTACCATCTGAGGAAACCAAACTTTAGGGCTACTAAGTTATTGGTAGGGACTATATGATTATTTCAATGTGTGATAACCATTCCAGAAGAGCAGCTTAGTGTATGTATTTTGCATTGTTACCATTTTAGCATTCTGAGATATTGACATTTTGGGGGAAAATCAAAAAAAACCCAAAAAACCAAGGACCACTGGGAGGAAGTGGCAGAGCTGAAGTCCACGCAGGAGGAAGCAGACACCCGAATACTTCTGCATGCTCTGCATGCAGCGGAGGCTGGGTACAAGGCTGTGGTGATCACTGCCGAAGATACAGATGTCCTCATGCTGTGTCTTGCCTTCAATAAGGACATCCCATGCCCCGTGTATCAGAAGTGTGGTACGCAAACCCGCACACGGTTCCTAGACATTGACAAGCTTGCTAGATCGATGGGAGACAGTGTCTGTGATGCCCTGGTTGGACTGCACGTGTTCTCCGGTTGTGATACAGTCAGTGCCTTTGCAGGCCGGGGAAAGATGGGCGCCTTGAAGCAAATGAAGTCTCATAAGACCTACCAAGAGGCCTTCAGTCAGCTCGGTCATTCATGGGAAGTATCCACCGAGCTCTTTCAGAAGCTGCAAGACGTCACCTGCCACATGTACGTGCCGTCTACCAACCAACACCACGAAAGTCAATGAACTCCGACATAACTCTTCTGTGCCAGACGGGGAGAGATAGAGCCCAGTCAGCTTCCACCATGTGAAGACTGCCTCTTCATGCACGTCCTCCGTGCAAACTACCAGGCTGCTATTTGGAGGCGCCGTCTGCAATGCCAACCCTATGTTCCAAGTCCCAAGGGTTGTGGATGGACCACTGATGATGACGGGAAGCTGGCCATCGAGTGGATGCAGGGTTCTCCAGCACCGGATGCAGTGTTGCAACTGCTTTCCTGCAAGTGTGGACGGTCGTGCAAACTCCCAGACTGCACGTGCCTTGCCAATAGCCTGAAGTGCACTGATATGTGCAAGTTGCGAACCTGCAGCAACCAGCCCGCTGATGTCGAGGAAGAGGTTGTAGACCTCGAGGACTCTGATGCTGATAACAGTGATGAAGACTAGACTACTGATCCATGGTGTGAATGTTTTGGCACAATCACAAGGACATTCATGACTACAAATATGCATGAGTAAAACATAGTACATAAACATGCCACAGTAGCGTGGTGAAATTTGGGTTATCCGTAAATTTCACATTTTGGATGCTTGTTGGAACTAGGGTAGGGGAAGGGAGTAGGGTGAATATACTGGTTCTGGCTCACTTTTCCCTATGTAAATGAATGGAGGATTTTCAGCGATTCCCTTTTTTTTTCCTTAAAAATAAACCCCCTTTTTATCCCAAGGTATATTTATTTGTCTCCCCTTTTAACCTAGGGGCTCTCTATTCAAATAACCCATACAACAAGATAAAGATTTGTTAAAGGTGATTCTAAAGAAATATCTGAAACGTCTAAGCCCCGGGACACTCTTTATCAAATAACCGATGCATATTGTTTAGCTCACTCATTGAACCTATAAACATTTGTTCATTCTCAAATTCCTTCAATAGTTTAATTTTCTTTGCACAATAATCCCCATCTAAAATATTGACAAACAAAACATTTGAATCTTTATATTTTTTAAGATACCCCTTTTGTGCCATTACGAAATGATAAACTTCTCTTAATGCTCTTGTTTGACCACCTCCTGAGCCACAGGTTATTTTTTGTTAAGCCCCGCCCACTTTTGCCAAGCCCCGCCCACTTTTGATAAGCCCCACCCACTTTTCATGAGGTATTTTTTAATAAGCCTCGCCCACTTTTCCTAAGCCCCGCCCACTTTTGCTAAGCCCTGCCCACTTTTCATGAGGTTTTTTTTATAAGCCACGCCCACTTTTCCTAAGCCCCACCCACCTACTCTTACATCATTTCCAGTTCATCTCTGACTCACAAAGAAATCACTAGAAAATTCCAGCATGTTTCAGTTTCTATGGTTTCCATGTTATGAAATGGTTTCCAGCATGTTATGAAATTCCACCAGGGAATTTCCACAGGAAACCACACCCAACAGTCTTTCCCTATAAAAGCCTCAAGCCCAGGCTCCATTTTAAACATTTTTTTTTTTTTGCTGGTGATGGTGTGCTGTGTGCTTGCCTGGAACTCTCTGACTTGTATGGAACTAAACCTTCAAGTTGATGAACTGGATTCAAACCTCTTATCCATTGAGGTAAGATTTTATTCTCCTATTTTTAGTTCCTTTGAAACATCGACTCGTTTAATAATTAAATAACTTAATTAATACATTATTATTTTCTCTCACAGGAAATTGTATCTGAAATACGAAATGAAAATACTGCTTTTGCTACAACTTGGGGTGAAATTGTTGGCTTGGTTGAAGACCTTATGAACGAGCAAGACCTTGAGTGGGATGACTTTGGGGTTCCTTGGAACTCTCTGACTTGTATGGAACTAAACCTTCAAGTTGATGAACTGGATTCAAACCTCTTATCTGTTGAGGTAAGATTTTTATTTTCCTATTTTTAGTTCCTTTTAAATGGAGATTTCCATTTAAAAATGGAGATTTCCTTGATGATCCACAGTTATACTATGTGAGATCTATCACTGAAACCCATAAAAATTGGAAAAATGGAGATTTCCTTGATGATCCACAGTTATACTATGTGAGATCTATCACCGAAACCCACTATATTTCTGGAAATTGTGATTCTACCTTGGAGTCTTGGATAGATGGTTATATTTTTGGAGACTTGAAATGTGGGTTCTGGCTTGATAACTCACAATGTGATACATATCTTGGAAACTCAACAGGAATGTGGTTATACCTTGGAGACTTGGAAAGTTGGGTTTATTTTGAAGACTTGAAATGCTACCACTCTTTGGGATCTAAACCTATCAAGAAAATTCTTACTCCCTCTTTCTACGTCATCAAACCTGAAAGCCTTAAAAGACAGAATTGGAAGAAGAGAAAAAAACATAAAAAATATACATTGTTCGTTCTGGGAAGAAAGTGCAGGCTTACTCCCCCTTTCTACGTCATCAAACCTGAAAGCCTTAAAAGACAGAATTGGAAGAAGAGAAAAAAACAAAAAATATACGTTGTTTGTTCTGGGAAGAAAGTGCAGGCTTACTCCCCCTTTCTACGTCATCAAACCTGAAAGCCTTAAAAGACAGAATTGGAAGAAGAGAAGAAAAAAAAAACCGTAAAAAAAAAAAAATATATATATATATAGGTGGAAATCTCATTTTGAAAAAGACATTGTGTTGGGCGAGGATTGAGTTGGGGTTGAGATTTTGAATGTGAGGGTTGGGACACACACACACACACACACACACACACACACACACACACACACAAACAAACACACATCAACAAACAAAAGTTAAGCCTTGACTATTCAGTTGAGGATTCTGTGTTTGGGGTTCACAGATCTAAGAACGTCCCCCTTGACACACATTATATACTGTAATACACCTCGGACTTGTCCCTCTAGTGTCCACAAAGGTGTATAGTAGGAGGGAGTGAAGGGACAACCCATTGCTCCCATGAGTATTATCTGCTTAGTTTTGTCTTTTGTAATTCCTGTGAATAAAATGAACCAAAATCTCTTCCCCTTCCAAATCATATATCTTATAAGTCCAAGGAACCGTATCTATTACATCAACAATTTTAAAAAGTTCTTTCGTCCATCATTCAGTAAAACCCTTTTCAAAATGAGATTTCCACCTATATATTCTTGCAATATCACCAACTTTGAACTTAGGTTTTCTGACATTAATCTCTTTTTTCATATTTTAATTTTGTAAATGTTTCTGATGGTTTCATATTTGTTGACGTGTGAATCGTGTCATTGTACTTATCCACAATATCCTGAATAAAAGATGACCATTGTTGTGAACCGAGTTGTGTGAATTTTTTATATAGTCTCTCTTTTAAGGTACGATTAAAACGTTCAACAACAACTGCCTTCCCTTCATTAAAGGTACTGTATAATGTAATACTGTTATTTTTTAGAAAATTCATAAATGTCTTGTTATAAAACTCTACCCTCATCAGTGCACAATTTTTTAGGTTTTCTCTTACTTTTATTAAATATCTGTTGAAAAGCTAACATAAGAGTATTACCTGTTTTGTTTTTTAATGGGACAACCCACGCATATCTACTCCTCAAATCAATAACGGTTAAAGCATACTTGTACCCCTTATCATTATTGAGTTCAATCAAATCAGCAAACCAGATATAATCAACTTCCTTGGAATAAACTTTCCTTCTCTGAAACTTTGTGAATATTGGTTTATGTAATTCATCAGCTAATTGCTCTTCAGTCTTAATGGCATCATTAGAGCCTATAAGTTTTTTGAATTTCCAAGTCCAAGTTTCAATTTAGCACTGATCATCTTCTTCACAATGAACCGATCAACTTTTTCTCTCAAGGTTGGATTTTGTATCAAAGACAAATTATACAACATTTCTCTATCGGCTTCATGCTTTTCTTCCAACGTTGTGGTATTCCCATAATCAATGTCGTGTCTCATGCACACTTCATCAACTCTATTGATAGGCTTACTCCAGGATTTAGGATTGTCTGCCTCATCTAATCTTTTATCCAAGTTTGTGCCTGGACCACAGAAAGAATACCCTGGAAGATGTAATTCCCCTGGTATTCCAGTAGTTGTAAATTTACTTCCTGATA
The DNA here is from genome assembly GCF_056783735.1 of Eptatretus burgeri. Taxonomy (NCBI): domain Eukaryota; kingdom Metazoa; phylum Chordata; class Myxini; order Myxiniformes; family Myxinidae; genus Eptatretus; species Eptatretus burgeri. The sequence goes on from NC_140966.1 coordinate 59,109,845, forward strand.
AAAACTTTTGTATATCTCATCCGAGTTTGTGTTTGGAGATAAATTGATTTTTTTTTTTGAACCACATACCGAACATATACCTTTTTGTATAACCCTGTTATTTTTACTTTTAATATATGAAATATTTTTAGTATTAGTTTTCTTTTTACATTTGAGACAATAACTCATTTATTTATGAGAAAAATTCCTGCAGAGTGCAAAAACCTTTTTTAGTTTCCAACATGCACATTTGAATCTTAATTTTTAAAACATAAAGAATCCTTAGAAATGCCTTCACTCTCTCCTCCATTTATTTAAGAAAAAAAATAAAAATGAAAAACTTGAATTAAAATGAATATCTTGCCGATGACAATAGTCTTGTAGAAAATATTGCAAATAGACTTGTCAATTCTTTGTTTTCCTCCTCGGTGGATTGAGTTATTTTCTGTAATACCCTTAATCTTTTTTTGAATCTCACTGGTTTCCATATTTTGATATTTATTCATCCACTCTCTTTCCTCCCTCTCCTCCCTCTCTCTCTTCTCTCTTTCCTCCCTCTCTCTCTTCTCCCTCTCCTCCCTCTCTCTCTCTTCTCTCTTTCCTCCCTCTCTCTCTTCTTTTCCTCCTTCTCTTTCTTCTCACTCTCCTCCTTCTCCTTTTCCTCCTCTTCCCTCTCTTCTTCAACTCCTTCCTCATCCCTTACTATCCTTGAATCGCTTACACCCCATAGAATATTATACATATATTCATCAGGATTTCTTGTTATTCCTGTATCCAAAATATATTTTTTTACAACAGGAAACCAATAAAATTTCTTTTGAATTTCTAAAAGAGCCTTACCTTTTCTTAACTTTATAATTTTTTCATTATTTAACATTCTAATTAAATCTAAAGTTGTCGGTTTATCTTATGTTGTAGAACATATTTTATTAAAATACTGAATACCCTTTTCTTGAAGGTATGCTTGGACACAAATGATAATTTTCTTGAAGCCTTCTTGTTGTCATTTATGTATTAGAAATATATGTTAGAATAATATTATGGCACGAAACACCTCCCCATCTTCCCATAGTTAAATCATTTTGTATTTCCTTACTTATTATATATAATCCTGTTTTCATGAGATAAACAAGGGCAAAACCATTATTATATTTACCCTTATTAAATTATTTTATTTGTTGTTTACTAATCGTGTACCCACAAAACTCATTCTCGATACCAAGTGGATAATATTCTTCCTTACGAGACTGATTTAATTGTTCCAGGTCTTCGAGGTTAATTTTAAATGACCAATTATACCCTAAATCATTCATATCATACCCCCATTGTTCTATTCTCATGTAAACGATACGCCCTTCTTTATAAAAATTTATTTTAATTCGAACTGTGAATTCTGTATGACCTGGAGATCATATCAACACTTCTGTATCTTTGGAATACACGGCTGTTTTATTTAAGGATATATATTGTGATAAATCGCTTAATCTCACCAAGTCATTCGCGTCAGTCGGGCTTGGATAATTTTTTAATTTATAAGCATTTTTCATGTTAATATTTTTAGTTATATTATATTTGTCGCTCAGCCTGTGCCTTTGTGTAATAATTTGATAAATCAATATCCAGTTCTTGAGATACACCAAAGATAGAACCATCTTTACCAACACAAGTCATTTATATTAGATTAAAAATAATATCATAAAATTTTTGTTGAGTTGAAATAACACATACAGACATAATTGACCACAACACTTGGAATTTAATTCTTGGACTTGAAATGTTTGATAAACACCATTCTGTAAGAATTTTATGACTTCAACAGGTGGTGGAAGACCAAAACTATCAAAATAATATTTGTCTTGACTATTAAAAATACAAACCCAATGAGAACCGTTCCCATTATTATCTTCTAAGTTCATAATAATATTCTTTGTATGTTTCGGCACATTTGTTAATTCATCTCTCATACAAATAACCACATTATGAATTTTTAATTTCTTACAATATTTAACAAGTTGTAAATTTGATGTTGTATTCTTTCCAAATTCTTTCAACCACTCATCAATGCTCATTTATTTATTAGAAAGATATAATCCATTACCTCTTTTCGTTAATTTTACACCTGCTTGTGCTATAGAAGAAAGCATATCTCCAACTAACAATCTCGCTTTATCAGGCAGACCTTCAAGTTTTTCAGCAAAATCTACAATTACACCACTTCCACTAATTTGTTTCTCCAACTCTTTGTTATGTCTTTCCAATTCTTTTTGAGCCTGGAGTTGAGCCTTCCTTTCGTTGGCAGTTTTCACCGCTGTTGAAATACCACCCGTCAATGTTCCAACCGCACTTAAACCAGCAAATAAAGGAATTAGAAATGGGAGAAATCCTCCACTCGTCTCTCTTATTGAATATTTTTTCAACATTGGTTTTGTCATTTTAATTTTAAGTGAGCCAGTGTCATTCAAGATTTTAACCTGTTCTCTTGTGAGCAAAACATCAATTCTTACTGCTCCTTTTCTCTGAATTGTATTAACGTTAATCGTACAAGGCTTTTGATTTTGAACACAAGATGATAGTTTATGAAGATTGATTTGATTAACATATACCCCAGTTGGTACTTTGCCACTCATTTATTTAACAAAAAATTATGTGAGACTAATCATCACACCATTATCTGTATTAATCTGCAATTCTGTTTCTTCCAAAAGCAAACAATATGTATCAACTTCTTCACTCTCTCCTCTTTCAATGTATAGGGAAGTATCCACTCGATTAGACTTTATAGTTTCCTTTTGAGCGCTCAGGTCAAATGCATAGATTGTATACAAACTTTTAAATGCTGTCATATCCAAAATAGGTTCTTTATTTCCATTACTTTCACACACCTTTTGGTAAGACTTGTATGCTTCAGCAAAATCATTTTTTTCCCAATTAATTTCCAATCTATGTCGTGGATAAAATGTTCCATCTAGAGAAACGCGAAGTTGTTTCACCTTAGCATTATCACTCAATGCATTATTCTTATCAGTCGCAGTATCACCATCTGGCTTTTTAAAAATGATCCACAGATATCGTGGCTTTCCTTCCAGAACACCCAAATTCCACGTGTAAGTGGTTTGGTTGAGTTTAACGTGTTGACATCTTCTTTTGAGGTATGATACACTGAGTGGTTTCTTTGAGTTAAGTCTTCGATTCAGCATCTCTTCTGTTTTAAGATTAGGAGTATATTCACTGATATACCAACTCATCTCCTCAATTACAAATTTATTCTGATCACCAAAAGCACTACCAATACCAAAAATAAATCGATTTTCATTATCATTCCTTTGTAGTTGAAATCTAATTTTAAGACCATACAGAACTTTATCATGATCACAAAATCCAAATATACCTTTAAGAGGAACTGCCACAGTAAAACTATTTTCTGCTTTTGTATCATCATTATACATTCCTTTCCTTTGAGTATATCCAGGGTCTGTGTTTGTTCCCGTTGACATATCAGGAATAAAACCTTCGACAGACCCCTTTCCCATTCTATCACTGAATGTATAGAGTGTAAATTTCATCATTTCAGATACAGCAGAGACATAATCAACCGCTTCAACTTCTTGTGTTCCAATATACAAACGCACACTATCAAACATTTTCCAGAAGAAATCATTTACAAGTGTAGCGTTTGTGTTATTCCCAGCTTTAGTGAATTTAAATTTACACAACAAGAAACTTTCGGAGAGATTCAAATAGGTTTGTTGATTATTTATTTGAAAACTTTTTGTACCATTCGCAGAGATGCCAACTTTTGGAAATCAGAATTGGGGAGGATTTGCAACCGACACCAAATAATGTGCGCAAAGCGCACATCTCGAGCGCGGAGCGCTCGACCCTCGCGGCGGGGTCCAGGGCCCGCCTTAGGGCCCTGGAAGCTCTGGGGTTCTAGACGCTCTCTAGTGCCCTCTGAGCCCTATTTTGGAGCATTTAACATGTTAAGAATTCCCACTTTTTGAACAAAAAAAGGGGAAAATTGTGCACTTTTTAATGTTACATGTATGTTAATATTAGTAAGTTAGGGGACAATCAAAGATTAACAAAAAGCACAAAAGAAGCAATATTTTTCTTACCTTACTGGCTGGTACTACTGCTGCTTGCTTTTTCCATGGCAGCTTTGCTGAGTGACAGCTGTGTGGCTCTTTTAGCCCTTCTGATTATGTCTTTGCTGTATTCTCTCTGGTAGCAAGGGGTGCTATGAGCTAGTTTTTCAATTAAGAGAGCTTCCAGGGTTTTGACACTCAAATTGGGACGAAATTCAGTATGATTCTTCCGTACAAGACTGAGTGCCCGCTCACATGATGCGTTCGAATGAGGAATGACCAAGATTCCCTTCATCACTTTGCTCAAATTAGGATACTTCTTGGCACCAGTGCAGGGATCTGTGAGCTGTGAAATCCGATGCCACTGCTCATCCACTCTCACTGTCTCAGTAGCAATTGTAGCTATGGAGGCGTCTGCCTGGTAGTGAGCGAATTCACTCTCAAGACTGTCTATGTCACTATCACCGCCACTGAACAGACAGGGGAATTTCTTGATGAAAAACTCCACACAGTCAAACCCCACTTCTTGGTGTAGCTTAACATCCAGCACCTGAGCATGCTTGGCTAATTCATCATCTAGCGGCCAGGTTTTGAAGATGTAATTGCAGGCTTTCACATAATATGAGCGAACTGCACTGAAGAAACCTTGGATGTCTGACTCACTCAGAGTGAAGGTGGATTTCTTGAGACTCCTTTGTTCCCTTATCTTATATACAGTTTGGCATCGTTCCCAATCATGAGGTCCTCATCATTATTCTGATGATTTCTGTCAGAGAAGGGTACATTTACCAGAGCAACCGATGACACCGATGGTTTCAAAAACTGTACGAAGATATCTTTCAGAAGACCATTCAATTCTCCGTGCAGGAGATGAATACAGGGTTCGTCTCTTTGGAGCAGAAGATTCCCCTTCTCAAAAAGCTTGTTAGCATATCGAAGGAAGAAACAATAGAGTTTTGTTTGTGGAGACAAGAACATCCTGTTGACACGTTTTTCTCTAGATTCCTGCACAGTGTTTGAGGAAGATGCGCTTTTAGTTGTAGAACTCGTAGTACACTTAGCCGCAGGGCGATCACACTTGCGTTTACTGCCAGCAGAAGAGGTCAGGCTCGTAGTACCAGATCCAATTTTACGTTTGAGGAGAGAGCTTGAGGTAGGTGCAGCCAAGGAAGAAGACCTCTGATTCAAAGGTTTTGCTGAGCTTCTATCAAGTGATTTGGCAAAAGCAGAACTTAACTTGGGTCCTTCTTTGCCTGTAGATGGGACTATCACAGTCTTTCTCGACTCTGAAGGGATCTGCTTTGTAGATGAACATGATGAAGGGCCGGTGATGCTACCTGCTCTCAGCATTGGTTTTGGTGCTGTCCCTGCTGTCTTCTTCGCAGCAGATACTGCAGTGGTAGTGGTGAATGCTGCTCCACTAGTGCTTGATCCTGCAGTGCCAGTACTGGCAGTAGATACAGTGCCTTCCTTCTTGCTCGTTGTTAGTCTTGGCTACAGTTGGTTGCATTTTTCTTCGTACTTCTTCTTTGAAGAAGAGGCGAAGTGGCTCTCACTATTCAATCAGCCTGTCTAGGCACTGACCAAGGGACAGCCACCTTGTTGCGACATGCTTCAGAATCTTGTGTGTCGGGGCATCACAGAGTTCTTGCAGTGCTTTCACTCCTTTGACGCGTTTACTACTTTTGTCCAAGTAGTAGTAAATATCGATGAGAAAGTCATCTAATTCAATGGGTAAGGCCTGAGCCGCGTTCTTGGCCGTATTGTGCATCATATGGCAAGGGCATCCCATGATGTAGCACTCTGGATTTGGTTTGTGGATATAAGCAGCGACTCCTTTGTGCTTGCCCACCATGACAGAAGCATTATCAGCACAAAAGGAAACACAATTTCCCCACGGAATTTTCCTGTCACTGAACTCATGATCAAGCAGTTTGAAAATGTTTTTTCCAGTGGAATCTTGTTTGCACGCAGGCAAACTTAGCAAACCTTGCTTCACAATCCCAGCACTGTTGTCATAGTACGAAATCAGGACAGGATATAGCTGGGCCTCACCACTGTCATTGCTACCGTCTGTAGCTAGGCTAAATGGAGCTAGTCCAGCAATATCGGCAATAGATGAAGCAGTAACATTTGACAACTCACCAATTATTGCTGAAGTTTTTGTTCTTGCACATCCATACTTTGAAGCAACTTTTGAATCTGGAAACATCTTTTGAAATAGAGGTCCAGCATGATCTGAGACTGATATGGGCAAGTTATGTTCCACAATAAATCCACTAAAGAGAAGTTCCGCTCGGGTAACATCCTCTTCCTCGCTTGTCCCTTGTTTGGTGAAATAATTCAGAAGTGTACCGGTACTCGTGCTCGAAGATCTCTCCTTTGCAATGTCTGTGTGCCGTTTGCTTCCAACGTGCTTCCGAATATCATCGCGACCTCCGTGCTCAACTCAAATATCAACGCTGCATACTGTACAATACGCATGATGAATTCCTCTTTCAGACTTTCGAATACACGGGTATTGGAGACTGTATTCGGTCTTGTACTTCTGAGACCATTTCTTGGTCTTCGTAAGCTTATTTTCTGCCATTTCGTAATCAACATCGAGGGCTTGAAGCATCGGTAACTTCGAAGTCGATGTTCCACAGCTGCAGCGCGACTCGTAGAACTCTAGCGGCTGTTAAACACCGCACGGTGGTCGCGACCGCCGGGCTGGTACGGGGCCCAGCTACATGCAGTGAGCGTATCGCATGCATATACACTGTGCATACATACCGCATGCACTGTATTGCACACATACCGCATGCACTAAATCTCAGTGCATGATCGCATAAGCGAGATCCAGACCCAATGTTTCGCTGCTCCTCATTTGAATTTGCAATTTTTTACGTACAATTTGGTAGCAGCGAATGTTATGGAGTTACCACATGCTATACGTAGCAGACGATGCTTTTCATTCAATTCTCATACTAGTACATTCTGATTAGTGAACAGTGCAAAAATATCAAAATTTCGGGAGGATAAGGATAGTGATCGTAAGGGCGGGAGTTTGGGTGAATTTTCGGAAGCCTCCCGATGAAATCGGGAGGGTTGGCATCTGTGCATTACCGTCAGCTGGATTTTTATCCACAACCTCTGAGACGCAAAGGCCAATGCAATACCTGATATGAACCTGTAACTTACAATATAACTCAGGTGTGGCAGACTTGCCTTTGAGTTTTGGAGTCTGGGTTTGATGCCTAAAGAAATCCCATCCAACGTCCTGAGGTCTACATGCAAGGTTGTTACAACACAACATAATGGTGGATTATTTTGAGTGTGGTTTAAGCCAGTTGTCAAATTTGTGAGGCTGTCCTCGTGGCCACGAAGGATTCCACAAAATTTCATCCAAAAGAGAAGGCTATTACACACACACACACACACACACACACACACACACACACACACACACACACACACACCCACACGTAACCTTCCTGCACTCTGGATTTATGCTTCCTGATCTACAGTAGTACTAGCCTCTAGTTGCCATATTTTCTGTGCCTTTATGTAAATGAAGTTCCCATTGATTGCTCTTCTTTCTTTAAAGGCTTGTCTCTATTTCCTCTCCCTCTTTTACATTGCATACTAGGCCCAATAGGTGTGCACAATCTTGCCAATATCAAAATAGCCCTCAATCTGCAATACCATCTAAATTCAGCACCTGTCTACATTCAGTTTAAACCATCTACTGTTCCTGCTGCCACTACCTTTCCAAGTAGACCATTCCATGCATCAACTGCAACTCTTCTTCTTACATATACAGCACTTGGTTGCTTATAACATCACTGGCTGAGGGTGAGGCTATGCTGCTGAGGCAACGCCCCTTGTAGGTTATGGCAGGATTTTTTTAATTTGTTCATGGTGCCGGCGATAACTTGCCTTCTAACATCCATCCATCTGAGAGATGGCGCACACATTGAAGCCTCACCCTGTCTACGAGACACCAGGATGCTGGTTTATAGTTGGGTCAGGAATTGAACCTAAGCTAAACACCTCCGAGGTGAATGTGCTTACCTGTAGGTCTTGGCCATCCTGCCAGCACCATTAAACTATTATTGGAGAAGCTGATGCCTGGAATTGTTCCAAGCTGGTATCAATGACATCATGGATCTTGACAAACCCTTCAGTCAATAAAAGAAACACCCATTGAATTAGTAGGAATGCTTTCAGGTAGTCCAAGTAATTGCAAGTGAAGTGTGCTTAATCACCTTGGTGGTGAACCAAGAAATGGGTGTGGTTCATGAACTTGGAAACAATGAGCTAGTTATCATGGTGTGTCATTAAACATGCCAACTGTGAAATTTCGTTCGTGAGAAAGGAGTGGGAGAAGGAGGAAATCTCCATTGGGCAGTACCTGAACCTCCACCCAAAAACAGGGAGTGTGTAGCGGACACGTGCATGGAAGGTGGAAGTGTATCATTTCGTTTCACCATGCACAATTGAACAATGGGTGGAAAACATTGCTGAAAATATTATCATTTCATTTATCAAAGCCAATGACTGCACCTGATAGCATGTTGTTGACCAAGTGAACCCAAAAAACATTTGGGGCAAAACAACATGGTTGAAAGGGTTGAATGTCCTGCAAAGATGTTAAATATCTTGTTGTCCCCATGTTGTCCAGACACTGAAAGACCTTCCACGGGACATTTCACAAAGAGCAGGCCATCTTGCGTTTGTATCTCAGCCAAATTTTAAAATGCCACCCTAATTTACACATCACCAGCATAGTCACACTCACTAACGATGGGATCAGGAAACATATGACGACATACGAGGTGCATGGGTTGATCGAGTCTGGATTCATGGATACTATCATGAACCGTCATGAATCCTGCAACTGATCATGCTCTCTGGAACCATCACCGGCGATTCATGATATCAGGATCAGTTGGTGGGGCACCTGAGCTCTTCATGTAGAAGCGTCATCTCAAATTTGAAACCGATTCATCATATCATGACTTTGAAGCCGAGAGGACACGTACTCGCCCCTAAGATGTCTAGCCTGGGTTTGAATCCCCGACCCAGCTATAAACTGTCATCCTGGTGTTTCACAGGCAGGGCAGTTCATCAGTGTGTGTGTGTGTCGTCCCTCGGATGGACATTAAACTGGCATCCCATCTGCCGGCATTCGTTGGTAGAAGTTAAAGATCCCGTTGTGTCCTTCATGAAGAGTCGCTAAGCTATCACCGGCACCCTGAACAAATTCCATATTCCTGCCCTAACCAGCAGAGGGGCATTGCATCAGAGGAACAGCCACGCCCTCAGCCAATGATGCTACCCCGCAGCCTCATCGTGCATACGAACGAAGCGAAGTCATTCTGAATTAAACTCATTTTGGAATAAATTTTGCTCAACATACTAATCGTTCCACCCAACCTTTTCGTATTTATCAGAGCTGAAATTTCCTCCAGAATCATTGCCAACAATAAAACTCTCTACCATCAACCTCCTTTCTCTTCCCATATGAATCCACGAATTTTATTTTTTTTTGGAATTTTTTTTTTTTTGGAAAAAATTTTTGGAATTATTTTTGCCAATCACAAAGTGTCAAAAAAAGCCCATGAGGGTCTATTTTCGATTTTATCAATGACGTCACACCTTGATCCAAACGACAGCTCTACATAGACCAACGGTGTATGTCACGCTCGGTTTCTGATACCGATTCTTCCGTCATTAGCAAATTGGAAGGTTCTCAGTGTGTTGCAACTGATCATTAAGATTTTGAAGAAACTATTGGAGACTAAATTAGTGATGGAAGCACTTCTGGGGGGATTATGGAGCCAAATTTTTTCAAACCTTATGCGAGTGATTCAGACCAAGATGGCGGAAGTGTTCGTGAAGATGAAAACGCTGGTCGCATGTTCTCTCCAGATTGGTAGGTTTTGTTTTTCCGTTCAATGGACGGTTTATAAGGAAGGGATTTTGTATTAATTGATAAATCAGTGATATCACTCGAGCAGAAATACCCGTCATCACACGCCAGCCGACACCGCCCAGGCACACTCAGACACCACAGACAAAATGGGCGACAAATGCTTTGCCCCACCGTCGCAGGCTGTCCAGGTGTCTTGTACGTTATGTGATCTTCCCATTTCATACTTTCCACGGACGCCATTTGTGTCTGTGGTCGTGCTGTGGTGCTGTCATGTCGTATTTGTGACGTGGTGCTGTGTTTGTGCTGTGGTGCTGTGCTGTGTTGTGCCATATTTATGCTGTGGTGCTGGGCCGCATTGTGGTGCTGTGTCATACTGTGTCGATGTCCTACCCTAGTGGAGGGGAGATGTTGCTATGGGGGAGAGTGGGTGTGGGGTAGTTGTGATTATTGTGGGGGTGGATGGTGGATGGTTGATGTGTGATTGGGGGGGAGTGGAAGAGGGTGTAGGATGGTGGTGGGTATTGTGGGACTGATGGTTGATGGAGGATTGTGGAGGAGGGCACCCTGAAAGTTTTGGCATCTGAGATCAAATCCTCTCGGAGGAGTAGATGACGATACATACATACATACATACTTTCTCTCAACTATAAATAGATGGGGCTTCATTTGATTTGTAGAAATTTGTCTTGATAATAGATAATTATTTCCAGATGTTCTTGTGGTAACTGCTGCGAAATGGAACAGATGTTTGATTCACCGCTCAAATCACCCCTGTACATACGCTGATAGCTGGGTAGAGATGGTGTTACAGTTTCAAAGGACGGGTGTTTCTTCCGCTAATTTCTAGGGATGGCATCCTCTCTCAATCGTGGCAGATAACCCCAACATCTAATCATCTCTGTTGTCTCATAACAGTGCTCTATAAAATGTTCTGAGCCCAAAAGCGAGCATTGTGTCAGCCTGATCCACATTCAGATATTTTGGACAAACCTAGAGTCTTTCAGCAATTGGTGTGACATGAAACCATCGCGGTTCATATTACTATACAATCACCAAGGACGTATCGACTTGGCATATTTGTGGAAAATCGAAAATTATTCACCGTTTGAGTTCAATCGTAGGGTATCGGTATCGTAGTAGAGTATCGAGGGATAGATTAGCGTCAAGGTGGTCTGAGTGCTTGGGTTCCCCTTTGAGGCTTGTGCGCAGGGGGATGTTATATATATATATATGTATATATATATATATATATATATATATATATATATATATATATATATATATATATATATATATATATATATATATATGTATATATGTATATATATGTATATATGTATATATATATATATATGTATGTATATATATATATATATATATGTATATATATATATATATATATATATATATGTATATATATATATATGTATATATATATATGTATATATGTATATATATATATGTATATATATATGTATATGTATATATATGTGTATATATATATATATATATATATATATATATATATATATATATATATATATATATATATATATATATATATATATATATATATATATATATATATATATATATATATATATATATATATATATATATATATATATATATCACATGCAGAACAGAGACATTAGTAAACGTCAGTGTATTCTTACATGCATTAAAGAACACAAGTAGACGATGGACAAGCACATATTGCATATGGGATTTGAACCTCGGATCCCTGCATCATGAGGTTCAGACAGGAACACGAACCAACAGGCCAACTCATGCTAATCAGCTGACCCGAACCCGAGCTGGGCAGCTTACATCAGATGTTAGCTCTTTCATATGTGAACACTGCATTGTGTTTTCCCAGTTGTCGTCCAGTTCTTCCTGTATGAGCCTCGACCCCCATAATATATATTTTTAAATATTTTATATTTTCAGCTGCTGTTGTTTACGACAACCCAATGTTACGAAATGTATTTTGGCTCGACTCAAAAATACGAGGAGCACTTCACACAGTGGGTTTCAGCACTTCCTCCACTATTATGCAACGACCGATAAGTAATAATCCGAAATGCGACTCTTATGCATGATGTTGAAAAGTATGAAAAAGTTTCTTTGACTGTTAACTGACATGAAGTTGAAGTCAATATTTTGAGACATGGTGATTTTAAACAATTATGTTTTCAGAATTCATAACAAGGGAGGTTCTGCTTGGTTGTACTTAAGAATGTGAGAGCAAAAGACTCACGGCTCGGCTTCGATGCTTTGTAGTCTTGCCACAAAGTTTGCGGGGATCCAGCCATGCAAACAGCTATCGGGGTCGTCCCCTGGCAAAAGGGTCTCACCTTCTTCCGGCGTCACGAGGCCCGCATACCACCAACTGTCGAGGACCATAGGGTCATCCACTCGCCGCACATCACCTTTGTGGAATGTGAGGTCCTCTACTGTGCGTGCTTCATAGTCGAAGAGCGCAACAAAGAATGATGGTCCACTCGGGACGTTGGGTCCTAGGCCATTTGCACTGCCACCACTGCTGCCGGGTCTTGCATTGTATGAAGCCAGAGCCTCAGAACCACCATCGCTGCATGCGTCCACCGTGCATGAACAGTTATCCATACCACAGCTTAAGCCGAGCAGGTATATCGACTGACTGGCAGGAGATGGTGAAATATGGCCAGGTGGAAAGGCAGAGGGAGAGTCATAGGTTGTTTGCAATGAGAGAAGATCATTCATATGTCCTTTCCACTCACCCCAGGCCGAAAGTTTGCTGAGGCTACATCCCCAGACACTCGCAAAGGTGATCAAGATGACAAACAACCTTTCACTTTCGTCCAACGGATAGCTGGGAGGACATATGGAGGCTTTTGAAAGTTGCACGACAATTAGTAGATTGGGTTGTCCTCAAGGTGTCAGAACGTCCAACGGACTTCCAACGACATCTTCATGGTACAAATACCTCACCGGTGGACATACCATTCCTACGATTTGTCCTTTAGTGGATGTACATCTGGAGTTATTAATTTATTTTTACCTTTCGGACGTCTTTGATTCTTCTGGTGCAGTATGATGTCCTTGATAATATGCCTCCAGCGGGTTAATTTGAACAGGCACCGACTTATCTCCTCGTGTTAAACTCAAATCCAGCTTTCCTGGTGTTTCGCGCTGAACTATGTGTGGGTTGAGCCCACTGGCAGTCGTCTGCGTAGTTGTGGACTGCACGGGAAACACACATGACGCTGCAAGCACACAGTCCAGGGTGGGGTGATCCGGTGCGCCATGCTGCCCTTCCCCTCCCTTATTTTACATCTCGTTTGTTTTCCCACGGCTGCTGTTTTTGTTTTGTTTCCCCTCCTCCCCCCGCATCCCTTTAACTATCCCACTTATTATTATTTTCCCCTTTTTGTTGCTTCAGCTTGGCAGCTGAAGCACCACCAGTTTCTAATTTAGACTCCTGCTGTGGTCGAAATCTACATCCAGTTCTATACACATACCCTCAAACTACCTGAGCGTTTGGAACAGATGAAAACAATATTATGAATGAGGTAAAGACCATTTGTATTTCCAAAAAAATTTGATCCTTCTGGATACCATTCCTCTTTCAACGAATCAATATTCGGGGAAACGATATTTCTTTTTTCCGACTGCCTTTCAATTTACCCTTCCACGGACTTTTTTCATTGCCTACGTAATTTTCCATCAAATGCGTAAACTTGGTTTCCACGATCCGTTATATGAACGTGTCGGTCATCCAACCCAAAGGGGAATATGCAGGTTTGGACGTGGAGGTGTCAACTTAATGCAATTAAAGTTTCAGCACGGAGATGTGAACTCGTCCACAATGAGATGGAAAAGCTCAATAGCATTTGCAAAGTGTAAAGTAGATCAGCAACACTAACCTGCTTGGACAGCGCTGCGTATGGAGACCAAGACGAACCATCCGTATGGATTTCATCTACAAGCACCTCATTGAGCTGCTTACATTTCAATGGTTTCAACCTACAACTTATTGAGCTGCTTACATTTTCAATTGTTTAAACGTCTAACTTATTTGGTGCTATGAATTTTCAATGGTTTAACAACCCCCCCCCCCCCCCCAAACTTCATAGCTGCTTACATTTTCAATGGTTTAAACTGCTACCTTATTGACCTGCTTGCATCATCAATGGTTTAAGCCTCTAACTTATCGAGTTGAGAAAGACCATTGAAAATTTCAAATTGAAGTCTTTTAGTCAATTAAACTAGCAATGTCCATGTGGATTTATTAACAGACTGGTCCTCCGATTTAACTTGCACTATGAGCCAAGCCTTAAAAACGCTGAATTTTGTTGTTTATCTCATTCACACCCTTTCCTTTGCCTGACAGCAACAGCCAAACGTCCGGCCAGAAGGGAAGGAAGAACCTTTCTTCCTGTTGTCCATATTTTGTTGCGTGTATAAAATTTCTCTTGCTTTTGTGTTTCCCTTTCAATAAAATTCCCATTTTCACTCCTACACTTCGCTGGCACCCTTTCCTCGACTGTCTCTCGACTCCGTCCTCCTTGAGCGGTCTCAATGGCCCTCACGAAGGAGAATCACCCACAAACCATCAGACACTTGTTAATTCTATATCCAACTGACGTTGCACTCCATTCATTGACTACTTTTTGACTTGAAGAGAACGTTGCGATTATCAATCCGACTTACCACTCGCACTATCATGGAGAATTTTCTTACTCGAGTCTGAAATGCTGGAATGTTGTCAATCGAGTGTGGGTTTAGGAGTTGCTGGAATTATTGCTAATCACTTTTCATTGGCAATTCAGCTGGCCTCTTTGTAACCTCCGCCACCGAAGGTGGACGGAGGTTATGTTTTCAAACCCCGGCTGTCTGTCTGTCTAAGCAGGATATCTCAAAAAGTTATGGACGGATTCGGACGATACGTGGTGGACACGTTGGGTGTGTGACAAGGACCAATTGATTCCACATAGCTGAACATCTGGATACGAGAATTTTTAAAGTGATTCTACACCATTGAGAGACAGGGCCAAAAACGAAATATAACACGATACATCCAAAAGTTGTGGAGCAGTTATGACAAAACTTGATGGATGAGTTGGATCGGTGACAAGAACAAGCCGATTCGATTTTGGTTCAGCTCCAGATGCATATCCGGCCTATCAGTGGGATACAAAATGTAAATTGTTCAGCCTGGTGGAGGTGTGCGCTCTACCGAGTGCCGTTCTGGTATTCCCATTGGAAGCCTTCACTATCGTGATGCAGGGAACCCAGATTCATCTCCTATATATGCACTTGCCCCTTGTTTACTAATGTCACTGCAATTCACATTGCAGTACACAGATACCTACGAGTGCCATTGTCCTGCATGTGATTTATGGACAGGTCCAACTATGAGCTTCAGATCATGATGAAAAATCTTCTTCTTCTTTTGGCTGCTCCCGTTAGGGGTCGCCACAGCGGATCATCCGTATGATCCGCATCGTGATTTGGCACATGTTTTTTATGCCGGATGCCCTTCGTGACGCAACCCTGGTCGCCTCTTACGATACAGGGATATGGTACACCTATTTTTTAACCAGGGTATACACTGGCCCAGTATTACTGGTACTCATTTCGCCGACCTCAGAAGGATGACAGGCTGAGTCAACCCCCTGGTGTATTAATTCATTGGCTCAACGGGGCTTGAACTCAGGACCTCTTGGATCCCAAGCCGCTGCCCTAACCACTACGCCAACACCAGGCTCAGATCATGATGAAAAAAAAATATGGTTGTAAAAAAAATCACATGTACAGTGCCTATAAAAAGTCCACTCCCCTTTTCAAAATTTTCACATTTTGTTGCCTTATAGCCTCAAATTAAATTGCATTAAATAGAAGTTTTTTCCACCTTTATTTACATATCGTAACCCACAACTGCCAAGTGAAAAACAAATTCTACTAATTTCAAAAAAATTAATTCAAAAATACAAAACTAGAATACCTTGGTTGGATAAGTGTCCACCCCCCTGAGTTAATACTTGGTGGAAGCACCTTTGACAGCAATTACAGCTGTGTGTCTGTTGTGATAGGTCTCCACCAACTTTAAACACCATGATTGAGCAATATTTGCCCATTATTCTGTACAAAACTGATCAAGCTCAGTCAAGTTGCATGAGGAGCGTTGATGGACAGCAATCTTCAAGTCCTGCCACAGATTTTCGATTGCTTTTGGGTCATGGCCCTGACTCAAGGACACTTATCTTGTTGTTCCTTAGCCACTCCAGTTCTGGAGTTCTGGAGCCACTCCAGTTCGTTAGCCACGACGCGCTGTTCTGGCACATGCTCCCATACTTGACCTGACTCCGGTGTAGCTTTGGCTGTGTGCTTCGTGTCGGTGTCATGCTGAAAGGTGAACTTCCGTCCAAATTTCAGCTTTCCTGCAGAGGGAAGCAGGTTTTCCTCTTGGATTTTTCTGTGTTTTGCTCCATCCATTTTCCCTTCCATCCTGACAAGTGCCCCAGTCCCTGCTATTGAGATATATCTCCATATACATGATGCTGCCACCACCGTGCTTCACAGTAGGAATCGTGTTCTTTGGGTGATGTGCTGTGTTTGTGCCAAACATCACATTTTATATTTTGGCCAAAAAGTTCCATCTTGGTTTCCCCAGACCACAGAACCTTTTCCCACTTAGCTTCAGAATCTCCAGAGTGGTTTTTTGCACACCTCAAATGGGACTCAAGGTGGGCTTTTTTGAGTAACAATTTCCTTCTTGCGACCCTACCGTACCAGGCCAGACTTGTGGAGTGCTTGGCGTATTATTGTCACATGCAGACAGTGACCAGTCTTTGCCAAAAAGGCATGTAGCACTTTCAAAGTTGCCATTTGCCTCTTGGTGAGCTCTCTGATCAGTCTCTTTGCTTGGTTATCCAGTTTGGAGGGATGGCCTCATCTATGCAGGGTGTTGGTGGTACCATACACCTTCCACTTCTTAATGATTATCTTGACTGTGCTCTGAGGGATATTCAAAGCCTTTGAAATATTTTAATACCCATCCACTGATCTGTGCCTTTCCATAACTTTATCCCGGAAGTCTTTTGAAAGCTCCTTAGTTTTTCATGGTTGAGTCTTTGCTGTGAAATGCACTACCAAGCAGAGGAAACCTACAGGAACAGCTGATTTTATTCTGAAATAATCAAAATCACTACAATTTAACACAGGTGGAGAACAATTAACTTGGTGTGTGATTTTGAAGGTGATTGGTTACACCTGAGCTATTTACAATTGCTATTATGATTGGGGGGGTTGGGGTGGACACTTATCGAACCAAGATATTTGAGTTTTGTATTTTTAATTTCCTTAAATTTGTAGAATTTGCTTTTCACTTCGGAGTTGTGGGTTACAATGTATAATATAGGTGGTAAAAGTCTGAATTAATTTAATTTAATTCCAGGCTATAAGGTAACAAAAGGTGAAAATTTTGAAAGGGGGTGTACTTTCTTTAGGCACTGTGTGTATGTGTGTTTGTATGTACTGTATCTACTCATCTGAGATGATTTGACCAAGGATGCTAAAACTTTCAGGGTCTCACCCTCAACCATTCCCCCACAATACCCCCCCCCCCACCGCAATCACTCCCCAACAGCCACCATAATCCTGCAGAAAACCCACCACCATTCCACACCACCCCCTCCAATACCCACTACAATCCCATGCCCCTTCTCCCCCTCTACCCTCCTCCTCTACAATCCTCCATCCACCGGGGAGGGACATCACCACCTTCCAGACACAAATGGTGTCCGGAGAAAGTCTGAAAGGGGACGATCCACAACATACAAGACACCTCGTCAGCTTGCGACAGTGGGACAATGCATTCATCACCCATTTTATCCGCGGTGTCATGTGTTGGGCAATGATTTCTGCTCGAGTAATAATATAAACGGATATTCCCTTATAAACCTATATTTAACAGAAAATCCAACCTCACAGAGCTGAAGTGATCATGTGACCAGCATTTTCTTCTTCACTACCACCTCCACCTTCTTTCTCTGAATCGTTCGCACAAGGTACAAAATGATACATACGGCTTCACAATTCCCCAGAAAGCATTTCCATTACTACTTTTGTCTCCAACCATTCCTCCAAAATCCCACGAATCAGTTACAAAATTCTGAGAACCATCAGAGTTGCTCATGACGGTGGAATCGGTATCTGAATCCAAGCTCAAAATACAGTTTCTCGAGGTAAAGCCACCATACGGATCAATATGACGTCAAGGTGTGACGTCACTCACGAAATTAGAAATCGACACTCGAGGGATTTTTTGGATACTTTGTGATTTGCAAAAAAAAAATTCGAATTTTTCTTCCCTTCAACTTAGACTGTGATTAATGATTCTAAATGGTTTTCAGGTTTAAAAAAAATTACATTTGGGGTCCCCTTTAATAGGACATTAATCTATATTTAGTCTTAAAATATTGCAAAGGGTTTCAATTTGATGTGAACTTAATGTTATTGCAATAAAATGATTGAATTATTCCTTTTTCGAGAATTATTTTTTCCTTCTGGGGGGTGGAGGGGTGTTCCGCAAGATCCCATGTTATCCAGATATTACTGCGGGATGGTTACGTATTCAGGGTTAACACGTGACATTAGTTCTTCGTGCCTGTTATTTGTGCCCTTTATGACATCATCAAACACAGTAGGTTTCCTGTTTGGAATGATTTCCAATTTTGTTTCACTGTCTGACAGGTGGTCAGAGTAAAAAAATTATCTCACTCCTCTCTGCACATGTGTGATCGGGACTAATTCAGAGCCAAAGTAGTGCGAAACTACAGGTTCCTTTACCTATCCGTGTTCAAAATATAGGGGTGAATTGAAATGAAGTTCTTCCTCGACATAAACTGCCGTTTGTAGACGGTCGGAGCTTTTTCCATCCGTGTGCAAGGTAAAAACAGCAATGGGACAACCATACTCGTACCCGTCATCCTCTGCCTAATTCAGTCACTCCAACCCCGACAGAGGGGGCAAAGCTAGAGAGTTCAAGGGGTGATCCCCTCAGGCGTTGTGGTCCACACAGTTCACTCAGCTCTTGTCTTGCTTTGCTCTCTGTGGACAGTTCATCTTCACCTGGGAGTTCTGCAAGTTCTCTGAAAGCATGAGTGCTGAAGGGAACATTGAGATCATGGCATAAGCTGGCACTTTGTGTCTGGGTTCATTGTAATCCTAGAGTATGATGATGCCATAGCCCCGTTAGCCGGCAGGTGATGAGACA
This sequence comes from Eptatretus burgeri, assembly GCF_056783735.1. Classification (NCBI taxonomy): domain Eukaryota; kingdom Metazoa; phylum Chordata; class Myxini; order Myxiniformes; family Myxinidae; genus Eptatretus; species Eptatretus burgeri. Next base: position 59,129,091 of record NC_140966.1, read on the forward strand.
CCGCCGTTCACCTGGTTACCACGCTGAGGAGGGGTTGGACTTATAACCAGGACACACCACACCACACCACACCACACCAAACATGGACACACCACCACCACCACCACCACAACACACAGACACACCGGAACACAACACACATAACAAACACCCAGACAAACCAAAGACACACTACACCACACATGGACACAACACACCACACACTGATGCATCACTCACGGACACAGCGCACCACTCACGGACACAACAGACCACAGACACACCACACACAAAACCACAGACACACCACACACGGACACACCAAAGCCCACACTGATGCACCACTCACGGACACAAACCAAACCACACACTGATGCAACACTCACGGACACACCATGCCACAGACACTTTGACAGAGAACTTGGAGCCAAGAGACATGTACAGAACTTCCAAATGTACTTCCTGAAAAAGGAAAACCATTCTTCTGTTCTGTTTACACATCAAGGCTGCAATTTAAAAAGATCATTTTAACTCACCCAGTGAAGGTTCTTCATTCCCACTTACTTCCTGATAAATGACAGTTACAAGAACACAGATTATGATTTCTTCTTCTTCCTCTTTCGGCTTGCTCCCGTTGGGGGTCGCCACAGCGGACCAACTCTCTCCATTTCGCTCTATCCTCCACATCTTCCATTGACACTCCAACCACCCGCATGTCCGCCGTCACCGCATCCATGAACCTCTTCTTTGGCCTTCCTCTTCTCCTCCTGCCTGGCGGCTCCATCTTCAGCATCCTTCTCCCGATATACTCCGTTTCCCTCCTGTGCACATGTCCAAACCATCTCAATCTCGCCTCTCTCACTTTGTTTCCAAACCGTCCTACCTGCGCTGTCCCTCTAATACACTCATTTCTTATCCTATCCATCCTCGTCACTCCCAACGAGAATCGCAGCATCTTTAACTCTGCCACCTCCAGCTCTGCTTCCTGTCTTTTTGTTCGCGCCACCGCCTCCAAACCATACAACATAGCTGGTCTCACTACCGTCTTGTATACTTTCCCCTTCACTCTTGCAGCTACCCTTCTGTCACAAATCACTCCTGCAACTCTTCTCCACCCACTCCATCCTGCCTGCACTCTCTTTTTCACTTCTCTCCCACACTCTCCGTTACTTTGGACAGTTGATCCCAAGTATTTAAACCAATCCACCTTCCCCACCTCAACTCCTTGCAACTGCACCATACCACCACCCTCCCTCTCATTTACGCACATGTACTCCGTCTTACTCCTACTGACTAACATTCCCCTTCTCTCCAGTGCGTACCTCCACCTCTCAAGGCTCGATTCAGCCTGCTCCCTACTCTCCCTACAGATCATGATGTCATCCGCAAACATCATGGTCCATGGAGACTCCAGTCTGATCTCGTCCGTCAACCTGTCCATCACCATTGCAAACAGGAAAGGGCTCAGAGTCGATCCTTGGTGCAATCCCACTTTAACCTTAAACCGGTCCGTCATTCCTACCGCACACCTCACCGCTGTCACACTGTCCTCATACATATCCTGCACGATCCTCACATACTTCTCCAACACTCCCGACTTCCTCATACAATACCACAACTCCTCTCTTGGCACCCTATCATAAGCTTTCTCTAAATCCACAAACACACAATGTAACTCTTTCTGGCCTTCCCTATACTTCTCCATCAACATTCTCAAAGCAAACATCGCATCAGTGGTGCTCTTTCCTGGCATAAACCCACATTGCTGCTCAGAGATCATCACCTCTCCTCTCAACCGAGCTTCCACGACTCTTTCCCACAACTTCATGGTGTGGCTTAACAACTTTATCCCTCTGTAATTTCCACAGCTCTGCACATCACCCTTATTCTTGAAAATCGGAACCAGCACACTTAATCTCCACTCCTCTGGCATCCTCTCACTTTCCAAGACTTTATTAAACAATCTGGTTAACAACCCCACTGCCATCTCTCCTAAGCACTTCCATGCCTCCACTGGTATACCATCTGGGCCAACCGCCTTTCCACTTTTCATCTTCTTCATAGCAGTCCTCACTTCGTCCTTACTGATCCACCCCACTTCCTGATTCACTATCTCCACCTCTTCCAACCTTCTCTCTCTCTCATTTTCTTCATTCATCAGCTCCTCAAAGTACTCCATCCACCTTCTCAACACACTCTCCTCGCTCGTCAGCACATTCCCATTTGCGTCCTTTATCACCCTAACCTGCAGCACATCCTTCCCAGCTCGGTCCCTCTGTCTTGCCAATCGGTATAAATCCTTTTCCCCTTCTTTTGTATGCAACTTCTCATACAGCTCGTCATATGCCTTTTCCTTGGCCGTAGCCACCTCTCTTTTGCTTTTCGACGCCACTCCTTGTACTCCTGGCGACTTTCTTCATCTCTCTGACTATCCCACTTCTTTTTCGCCAACCCCTTCTTCCTTATACTTTCCTGTACTTCCTCATTCCACCACCAAGTCTCCTTATCTTCCTTCCTCTGTCCAGATGTCACACCAAGTACCTTCCTAGCTATCTCCCTCACAACTTCTGCTGTCGTTGACCAATCATCCCACCCATCTTTACCACCATCCAATGCCTGTCTCACCTCCTCCTTAAATTTCACGCAACAGTCTTCCTCCTTCAGCTTCCACCATCTGGTCCTTGGTTCAGCCCTCACTCTCTTCCTCAACCTCACCTCGAAAGTCATCCTACAGACCACCAATCGATGCTGTCGAGCTACACTCTCCCCTGCCACAACCTTACAGTCACTAATCTCTTTCAGGTTGCATCTCCTACTTAAGATGTAATCCACCTGTGTGCACTTTCCTCCACTCTTGTATGTCACCCTGTGTTCCTCCTTCTTCTTGAAATACGTGTTTACCACTGCCATTTCCATTCTTTTTGCAAACTCTACCACCATTTGCCCTTCCACATTTCTCTTGTTGAGACCGTACCTCCCCATCACCTCCTCATCCACTTTATTTCCTTCCCCAACATGTCCATTGAAAACACAGATTATGATCTTGGTGATATTAATGTGCAATAGTTACATGACGACATCAACCGAATGATCGACGCTTTCATTGGTGACAGAATGAAGGAAGAACAACGCCAAGGAAGGAATAAATCACAGAATCGTTTTAGAATTTCTCAACAGTCCTGCACTCGACAAGAGCGAGGCGTGCATGTGTGTGACACTTTTGTTGGTTTGTTGTACAATAATTCCATTCCCACCTGGGCCAATTGCACCAAAATTTACTGTACCACATTGTGCAACACCAGTTAGGTCAAAATCACAATGAAAGTTGTTATTCTTAATCAAATCGATGTTACAACAATAAATCACGGTGTTCAGGGTGATCGAGCGTCGAATGACGGGAGCCAACACTGGCAGGGAGACACCTCCCAGGCTGGCTGAGGAGCCCAGCTGACGATTCAGAAAATTTGAATGTGAATTACTATTTGTTTCTGCGTACAGGATGGAAATTGATAAACAAAGGGTCAACATTTGCCAGGAGACTCCACTGAGGTTAAGTAGCAGTCGCACGATCCCGTACAACCTCAAATATCAATCTTCTTGATGGTTTACTAAAGCCAAAAACAACCCGATCTTCATCGGATGACCCAACTTCTGACCACGAGAGTCTACTAGCCTGACCTTGTTATAAAAATTGCATCATTGGGCCATGTGGTACAATCGGGAGATGGCTATCGGGTGTTATTAATGTGTTACCGGCTTTGCTGCACAACCTGCACTAACTGCCAGCAAGAGGTGTGATGTACGTTTGAACACATTGTTGCGGACGCGGCAGGGATAACTCCGAAAGGCCGACACGTCTTTGAAAAGACCACGAATGCCATCTACACTCACCTTTGGTTGGATCCTCATCCATGTCACTTTACCGTACCGGAAAGATGACTGAAGTAGATGGGGAACCGTGCCAGCGGTTGGTCAAAAGATGTTAATTGGCTGAGCGAACCAACGTTACACGCCACTCCCTATCATCTATCAAAGGCCAATCCACCGCTTGGGCTAATTAATTGGCCTGTAGCATTATAAGAAGCGATTATCGTTGCTTTGTGTATCTATTATTCTGTGCGAGATTAGGAGAATGAGTTTCGCTTGACGAGTCGCCATATGAATTTGCATTATGAAGAGTTACACTCCCAGGATATTGCAAATTGCCTCCCATTGTTGCATGACAATTATAGTCAGGTTGTGGGATTTAATTAAAATTAATCCTTTTCAAGCTGCTTTTTACAAGCGTGTGAACCCACTCATCGCCAAGTTATGTCTGGTGCAAGTAGTCAGGATTCTTGGGTTTATAAACCGATTGGAACTTTCACCCATAGGTGGCAAATGGCAGTCAGGACTGCGATAGTGCCCCCTGTTGTAAATGTTTTTTGTTTTGTTTTGGAGAATCTGCATTGACTCGTTGACTTTGAATGTTGTGCTGTGTGAATCCCTTTAAAATGATTTATAGAATGAATAAATAAATGATAATGATGAACAGCATGAAAATTGATTTGACGAACTACATTAGATATTGAAATGAAGGCAATCATGGAATCGATTGAGTGTGAAGATAAGTGATAAATAAAAAATCTCAGATCATATAATTTCCTGCTATTTTGTTCAATACATCCATCACAGGAGAGAGGCTGTGGTGTAGAATTGTGGGGCACAGTTGAGAAACTCTCCTACCCAGTTGGCACAGAGCTTCTTCTTCTTTCAAATGCAGCACAACGCTGCGGGTACCAACATTGGCTAGGGGTGGTTGTGCCGCTGATGCAATGCCCTCTTGTAGGATATGGCAGGAATTTGCAATTTGTTAATGGTGCTGGCGATAGCTCGCCTTCCCTTCATGAAGGACACCGTGGGATCTTTAACGTCCACCTCACCAGCTAATGCCAGCAGATGGGACGTCCGTTTAGCGTCTGTCCGAGGGACGACACACACAATGATGAATCACCAGGATGACAGTTTACAGCTGGGTCGGGATTCAAACCCAAGCTAGATAGCTGAGAGGCAAATATGTGTACCACTACTCAGCACTGCACTGCAGTATTCACCTTGTACAGGGTGGCCATAATGTCTTGTCACCCCTTGTAACAATAATTGTGACATTGCCTCTGTGTGAACACCACTGCACTGATGACTTTAAACAAGAAGTGACACTTGCTTTTCATCGTAACACTCCACAAATGCTCCGGAAAATGTTCCACAGATCAAGGCACAATATTATTCTCTGTAATGACAATGATGGAGCACAAACGGATCCACTGAAATACTTAAGGCTCGTGTCGTATGCTGTACAATGTGTACTAATGTAAATGAGTACTACAAATGAATGTGATATAACTTGCACAACACTTCAGTGTTGCCAGCTAATGTGGTAAGAGGCAATGTCACAATTCTTACAAGGTGTGACAAGACAATGTGGCGACAATCGTGCAGTCGTGTATATAAACAGTAGTATTATGCACATTATATTTGCTCAGTAAGTTAAATGCAGAAACATATACACCTTTGTTTCAGGACGTCACCATAAGTGGCATTCATAATTATTTATATCATTGCCAGAGTACCCATTATAGTGTCATCGCCATGCAAATGCACCCAGCAGATGGTTTACATCTTGTGGACAGAAAACTAAATCAGACCTTGGACAGAGACTTTCAGTTGAATTCAACTTGAAGTTCAAGTTTACGTGTGCATAATTCGGAGACAATCGTACATCTGCTTGCAGTTGTACAATTCTGAATGCACTTGTGTGACAATTTTGAATCGAGACAACAGGATCTGGATGTTATCTGAACAGCCTGGTTTTAGGATGGTTACTGGTTGTTCTGATAGTATGGTGCAGAGGTCGCACATTTACCTTTGAGCTGTCGATTTAGGGTTCGATTCCTGACCTGACTTTAAACTGTCGGATTTAGGATTGGCAGGTAAGGGTCGGAATGAGGATTGGCAGGCTTAATGTCCACACCCTACTCCCTACAATGTGGCCATTGAGCCGGGTGTCCCATGTACTGGTGCCAGCTGCTCGGTGGATACTAACGGTCCCTTTGTGGCTGACAAAGATTCGGTGAGTGATCATCGGCACCCTGAACAAATTACAAATTCCTGCCCAAACCACCTTCAGTGGAGCCCAGGCCAAGCCAAGTGCTTCGTGAAAGACCTGGTACAAAAACATTCTCTGACTGACCCCACAAGAAGCTAAGAACATTCGGGGCTATTGAGAAAGTTAAATTGATTGAAGGTGCAAAGTTAACTTACAATTTCACAAATTACAAAGCAATCTTCCGTTTGTAAATGTCTCATTAGCAGCAAGATCCCTGGAAGGTGTTACAATTCGTCAGAAGATGTGGCGGTGAACAGGACATGTTTGAAAACCGCTCCTTACTTGTTGGAGGCTCTCAATGTCGTTTCGTAGTTCTTCCTTCACTCTCAACATCCTTCTCTAGGTCTTCCTCATGCTATTGTTCCTCGAGCTGAAGTTGCACTTCTGCAATGTTGGTCGTAATATTTTTTTCATATCTTCCGAAATCACCTTATTTTTCAATGTAATCACAACAAATTTTTCGTCTTTTGCACTCATCTGTTGCAAAAGCACCTTGGCCTACGTGGCAGAAACATGAGTGTTATTATAGACAGTAAAGTTTCTGTTTCCTGTTCTATATAATGGGAAATCAAGAAAGCAACATGTTTGAACGAGAATTCAAGACCACACAGCTCACAATTGAGCACTCCCTCTAATCCTCAATCAATAAATGTCAAGACTTTATGGAGGTGTCCCGCTAAAATGCAAAATGGGTCAACTCTTGTTAAACACCTGGTGTTGGCTTAATGGTTAGGGGGGTGGGCTTTGGATCCTAGGGTCCTGAGTTCAAATCCCGCTCAGCTGTTGAATTAATACCAGGTGGGGTTAACTCAGCCTGTCATCCTTCCGATGTCGGCAAAATGAGTGCCAGCATGCTGGTATACTGTGTCGGAGTGGCGACCCGTCCAGCATTGTGCCCAATAGCCAAGGAGACTGCTTAAGCAGCACCAACGCTCTGCACAGAGTGTGGTCCCAATCTCCTCCTCTTGTTAAAGGTGAAAATTTCACATGGAATTTCACAAAATCCAAGAAACATTCTTCCATTTGTAAATGTCTCATGACCAGTATGACACCTGGAAGATGTTAAAACTCATCAGAGAATGTGAAGGGGAACATGATGTTCATCCCATTGGCATCTGTAGTCCCACATGTTTGATGGCAGTTCCTTACTTGTTGGCCTTCTGTAGCTCTTCCTCATCTCGCAACGTCCTTCTGTAGGTCTTCCTCATGCCGTTGTTCCTCGCACTTAATGTCCACTTCTGATAACTAGGTCGTAACATTTTTCAGATCTTCCGAAATTACCTTGTTTTTCAAGGTCGTCACATTGAATTATTCATCTTTCGCACTTGACCTGTGTGGCAGAAACATTGTGCTCATGAAGAGACAGACAAAGCATGATGAAGAAATACCATGAAAGACAATACAATTCACCCATACAAGCATAGACAATGATAATTAGTGAATTAATCATTCACATGGAAGGGTGTACCATCCAAATAAAACGAGAAATACCATGCAAGGGAGCGTACCTGCTTCCTCAACTTCCCTTCATCATAATTTTTCTGCAGTTGTTAATGATGCAGCTCTTCTTCCATAAACAGCGAGTGTTTAAAGTGTTGAAATGTTGTCTGTGCGCAGCTCCTTTTCAAGGCACACATCCTCGTCATGACAGGCCTTCATTTGTATCTCCACGAAGGACTTAACCTGCAAGTCAGATCAATAAGCATGTCAGTGAGTACAGCATGTGTGTGGGAGTGTGGGTTGCTGTGTTGTGTGAGATGATAGACATTATCAATCAGACAAAGGAAAGATTATACTGCATTGTGAGTAAATCCCAGAAGGTACTCAACTGCTCGTGATACTTGTCATCATTCTCTTGCAGCAGCTGTTTTGGATAAGTGATGATGCGAGTCACAAATTTGTAATTTCCATGAGATGACAATTGTTTGTTGGTCCAACCACATCGTTTGCAAATGGATACATTTTGGAGAATAAAATAATAATCTCATGAGACTTCGAAAATAAAACAACAGTCGGTGGTAACTTCAGATCTTCTTCGTCTTCTTTCATGTGTCATACCTTCAGATGTAGTGTCATCTTAATCATTGCTGTTGTTAAGAAGCTTCCTCACGAACCTCCTGAAGGTACATCGGTCGCTGACCCTTTAGACGTGAAATCCATTTCCGCTGAGGAAGGGAAGAGGATACATGCACTTAGACATGCAAATGCTTTGAGGCAGGTATTAATTGTGAATTGGCACACCAGACGAAGACAGGAATGACTTACCTTGCGAAGATCTATCAGATCCTGCAGCATGAAGCGAATGCGTGACGACATTTTTTTCCCCTTCAAGAGTTCATTCAAAGAGGTGAAATACTCATTAATCTGTCGAGACACAAACATACGGTGCTAAGTCAGCAAAATGAAGATGTGCAAGAAAGATGATGAAAATCGGCAGTATAAGAGTAAATGTGTTTATGAGAATTCAAAAGTGATGTTTCATTACCATTGCGGGTTGTTTGGAGTCCAGGTTCTGTCCAACAACACCAAGGAGACGACAGAGGTACTCAAGTGACTGCTCCTTCCCATCTTTGAGCAACTCCCTAACTATGTCGGAGATAATAGATTCATGCAAAACTTCTGCATTGAATAGTTCCCCGATGAAGATTATGTTACCCAGAGCACGCTGTCGGGCTTTCTCCTTGAACGCTTCATTGTCCAAGCTGGAGCTCCCATCCATCCCTATTACATACTCATCCTGGCAGCCTTGAATGAGTAGTATGTGAAAGTTTAGGATGTTACCTGGCTTACTTGTTTCATGTACCGCAATCTGTAAAAAGAAAATAATGGTGGATGTTATTAAAGAAAAGGGGCATCTATTCATTGAATACTTTTTAAAGGGGGTGGGGGAGGCAAAATAAATTGGGAAAATAAAAAGTGAAAAAAATAGAAGGGAAGAGCATAGTGAGGCTGAGAAAGAAGTGGTGAAAGAGGGTAAACAAGTTTGGGAGGAAATGAGATTGCTGGGGCAGTATGTATCAGTTTGTGAAACAGGGAGGTGGAGATCACGGGAAGTGGGGAGAAGAGCAGATATTTTCAGAAAAGGATGTCTGTTAGTCGTGTTCTTTCCCTGATGAGTTGTGGTCATGGTGTACTTCTCTTACCTTTGAAAGGTGGGAGCACATATTTGCATACACCTCTGAAAATTTTGATTCCATCATTGCCTTGTTCAGGACAAGCTGAACAATGTCCTTCAGATGACCTTCCTTTGTGATATTGATGCGCTTCATCTGATGAATAATCCGGTCAAAATTTTCCGGCGTCAATTTATTGAGCAGAGATCGAAACTGCCGAATTATATCCTTGGGAAAGGAAATGGGAGTAAAACAAAGGAGGCGTCATTCGTGAGGAGTCAAAAGAATAAATGAGTTCAGAAAGAAAAGTATATTTGAACATTAAATCTCCACAAATGGCCACATTTTCAAATGGAACAACAAACTCACTTCATCATCACTCATCATCCCTCTCTTCTTCGTGGGCCTCCAGGCATTACTGGAAGATTTGAGTGGCTCATCATATTCACTCACATGGTGCAAAACACGAGGTTTCTGTTGAACATAATAAATAGTCTTTAAAATAACACAGAGGCAGAGAAACACGAGATTGACGGTTACTGTGAAATAGGCACTGCACCCGTTCCAAAAATTATAATAATAGGAATCGTACAACTTGTAATTTGAGAAGTGGATGTTCATGTGATTGTTTATATCTGTTGTTTAAACAGAGGAAGTTGAAAACCTTTGGTTGCACTTGTGGGGGGGGGGGGTGGGGTGTTCAGGGTTCAGGGTAGGGAGTAGGGGTAGACACCAATTCCCTCTATGTAAATGTTTATGATATGTTGCTTCCTGGTGTAAGTCAATGGTTCAAGTTGTGCTCAAAAGTGCCATTTTTCGAGGGAATCACAAATAAATATCGGATTATAAAGTAAAAACAGATTGTAAAATGATTCGAACGATCAATAATGTGAGTTGTTTTCAAGCTTTTGATGACTGACTGACAAGGTTGTTTTTAATATCGGCTGGGAATGGGAGTGTTTCTGTTGGGTTCTTGAGATTGTGTTGCTGTACCTTGTTTTGCTGAGGTTGACGACGCTGCAGGTTATTTTGGTACATCTGTTGCGTCTGAGGCTTCTCAAGCTTCACTCCCTCGAAAGGAAGCTGCGAAAATGGTTGCTGCTGGGGTTGCTGTTGTTGTCGCTGCTCCAAATTCTGCACTTTAATGTGCATGTGGCACATTTCCTCTATGATGGAATTATGTTTAAGAATCACTGCATCCAAGCATTCGTTTTTACTTTGGAAATCAGCCATCAGCAGTGTGACCTGTAAGTGATTAAAAACACATCAGCACACATTCAAGGAAACATTATCTTCAACTCTTGAGGATCAGTTATTTTGTCTTCAAAGGTCAGACAGTATCGAGCAAGTTCCACATTGTGAGATAATGGTTGCTTACTTGTTGGTGGGAATCAATGTGAATTTGCTCCTGCCTCTGCAGCTGTTTCTGCAGCTGCTGCTCCGATTCATAAAACTCGCTTCTCAGGTTCGTCAGATCCTGTGAAAGTTCTGTATTTTTCGAGGTAAGCCCTTTGAATTCTTCATCCTTCACAATTAAACATTGCGAAAGCACCTCGATCTGTGGGGCAGAAACATGACAGCGTCAACGACAGTGAAGTTTCTGTTTTCTGTTCTAAGTAACCTGAAAGAAAGCAAGCGACATGGTTGAAAGAAAATCCAACGCCACACAGCTCGTAATTCAGCACTCCTTCTAATCCTCAATCAATAAACATGAAGACTGTTTGGAGGTGTCCCTCTCAAGTCTAAACTGGGATTAATTCGGGTTAAAGGCACAAAGTTCACACGGAGTTTCACAAATTCCCACAAACACTCTTCCATTAGTACACAAATTCCCACACTCTTCCATTTGTAAATGACTCTATCGTCATGACCCCTGCAAGGAGTTAAAACTCATTCGAGCTTGTGATGGTGAACATGATGTTCACCCTCTTGGCATCTGGAGTCACACATGTTTGATAAAATGGTTCCTTACTTGTTGGCAGTGCTCAACGACCTTCTGTTTCTGTAACTCATTCACTTGCAGCTGCTCCTGTTGCTGACGTTCCACTTCTGCCAACTTCTTTATAACCTTCATCAGATCATCTGACAGGACCATATTTTTTGAGGTCATCTGTTTGAGTTCTTCATCCTTCGCACTCAAACGTTGCGAAAGCACCTCGATCTGTGGAGCAGAAACATGACAGCGTCATCGACAGCAAAGTTTGTTTTCTGTTCTTCGTAACCAGAAAGAAAGAAAGCAACATGTTTGAAAGAAAATTCAACAGTGAACAACTCGTAATTGAGCACTCCTTCTCATCCTCAATAAACAAACATGAAGACTGTTTGGAGGTGTTCCTCTCAAGTCTAAACTGGGATTAATTCGGGTTAATGGCACAAAGTTCACACGGAGTTTCACAAACTCAATAAACACTCATCCATTTGTAAATGGCTCATTATCATCATGACCACTGCAAGGTGTTAAAACTCATGTGGAGGTGAGCATGATGGTCACTCCCTTGACATCTGTGGTCCCACTTGTTTGATAACGGTTACTTACTTGTTGGCAGCTCTCAATGACCTTTTCTTGCTGACATTGCATTTCTGACAAGTTGTTTGCCACGTTCATCAGATCCTCTAAAAGCAGATTACTTTTCAACGTAATCGCTTTGAGTTCTTCATCCTTCGCATTCAAACGTTGCGAAAGCATCTCGATCTGTGGGGCAGAAACATGACAGTGTGATTGACCAATAAACTTTCTCTTTTCTGTTCCACATAATCAGAAATAAAGAAAGCGACATGTTTGAAAGAAAATTCGATGGCACACAGCTCGTAGTTGAGCACTCCTAATTCTCAATCAATAAACATTAAGACTTTATGGAGGTGTTCCTCTCAAGTCTCTCTGCAGATCTGGATAAAATCACAAGCTGGTCCAGCACATGTCTTTCAATCCTTATAAATCTCACACTCTCACTATGTCTCTCCAAAAGGACCTTTTGGAACCCCCCCCCTTCAACCCCCTATCTACTTTCTCAACAATCCTCTGGAAGAAGTCCTTTCTTTCAAGCTTCTGGGTCTCACTATCCACCATTATCTTTCCTGGGAAAGTCACATTTCCAACTTAGCCTCCAAAGCCAGTTGCCGACTAGGAATCCTCCATCGTGCAAGGTCCTTCCTCGGCCCACCTGAGCTCCTGACCACATATAAAGCTTTCGTCCACAGTGGGATGGAGTACCACTCTCCCCTCTGGGCTGGTGATCCTGCCTCTCACCTTTCTCGGCTTCACGCTGTGGAAACCAAGGCATTTAGGATCATCGGTATCTCCCGTGGTGAAGCTGAGTCTTTGCGCCTCTCACTCTCTCACCGCAGGCTGGTCGGTAGTCTTTCTGGCTTCTACCGTCTCCTTTCCGGTCTTGCCCCCCCCCCCACTCTGTCTGAGATTTGTCCTCACCATATTTCCACAGGGTGTTCAATGTCCACCAACAACCCCCTTCTGGTAAAACTACCAAAATCACGAATGACTGCTCACCTTCACTCTTTCATTCCTATTTTTCCTGCCTTTGGAATAAATGCCCTCACTCTATTCATTCCCATTCTTCCCTCCAGGCCTTCAAAACAGCTGTTCACCACCACCTCTGATCTTACCCCATCCAAATCCTTGATCTTTTCTACCCCCATTAATCCATCCCCAAACTCATCTCCTTCAAATTCCCTGCAATGTCCATCTTGTATACCCCATGTTCCCCGTCCCATCCCTCTCCCTTCTACAGATCTCCTAATGTCTCTGTTCCCCACTGTTTTGTCCTTCCCACTCTCATCCCCCTTACTGTGTGTTGTGTGTTAGCTATCATACGAGCCTCAACAATGTACAAACACATACAAAAAAGTCTAAACTGGGATTAATTCTGGTTAAAGGTGCAACATTCACATGGAGTTTCACAAATTTCATAAAACAGTCTTCCACTTGTAAAAGTCACATGAGCAGCATGACCTCTGGAAAGTGTGGGAGTGAACATAATGTTCACTCCCTTGACATCTGTCATCCCACGTTTGATAACTGTTCCTTACTTTTTTGCAGCTCTCAATGTCCTTCTGTTGATGTTGCGCCTCCTGTTGTCGCTGCTCCTTGAGCTGAGATTCCACTTCTGATAAGTCGCTCATCACGTTTTCAAGATTCTCTGAAAGTTTGTCATTTTTCAAGGAAATCGATTTGAATTTTTGGTCTTTCACACTCAACATTTGAGAAAGCATCTCGACCTGTGTGGAAGAAACATTGTGCTCATGAATAGACAGATACAGCATAACGAAGAAACACCACGAAAGATAAGCCTGGTGTGAGCTTCCCGACATGGGTGGCTTGAGATGTTAGGGTCAGAAGATCTGACCGTCGTTTCATTGAAATAACACTAGGTTGGTTGGCTCAGCCTGTCATCCTTCCGAGGATGGCAAAATTAGTACCAGTTTACTGGAAACATCGGCAGCACAACCGTGCTTCCAGAAATGATGCAGCCAGCAGCCAGAGGCTGCATTCGAAACAATGGTAACAACCACCAAGATAATATTATAATTCACATATACAAGCAAATATAATGACAATTCGTGGATGAATCACTCACACGGAAGAGTGTACAGTACAATTGAAACAAGAAATACCATGCAAGGGTGCGTACCTCTTCCTTCAACTTAGCTTCATTGGTTTTTTGCTGCAGTTTTTGATGATTTATCTGCTCTTCCATACACACCAAGTCGATGTTAAGTTTTTTAATGGTGTCTGTGTGCACCTTGTTTTCAAGACACACAGCCTGATGCTGATTGTCCTTCACTTCAATTTCAACCAAGAGGGACTTTATCTGCAAGTCAGATCAATAAGCATGTCAATCAGTACAGGAGGGGGATACAAATACAGCAACTGGGAGTACGAGTATGTGTATTGTGTGAGATGTGAAGACATTATCAATCAGACAAAGGAAAGATTATACCGTACTGTGTATAAATCCCAGAAGGTACTGACCTGCTCATGATACTTCACATTGTTTTCTTGCAGCATCTGCTCTAAATGATGCAGCTTTGCATCCAGATTTGTAGTTATATTTTCAAAATTTTTCTGATTGTCAGAAATCTGACGACCCTGCTGATCATTAATTTCAAGCTGTGTTTTCAGTTGCTCGATCTGCAAAAGTCAAGCCATGTAGAAAATAAGTTTCTCCAAGTTCTGTCTGAATTATTGGTGTGGTACTGTATACACACTACCTTTGCACCACTCCTACTTCTGTGATTTCAGGCGTTTCGAGAACAACTAGAACTGACACAGTCATGTTATGTTGAGCAGGAATTGGAAAAAGAACCCAAGTCAATGGGAATGAACACCCAAAGCTACGTACCTGCTGCATGTTTTCTGCATTGTGTTGGCGCACCTGTTCCAGGTGTACCTCCTCAGGAAAGTTTTCAGGTTCCTGAGCCACCTGGACATCATTTTCAGGAACGCTTCCACTCTCCTCCCTTTTTGCTAATTTCTATCAGGAAGATTTTTTTTTAATCAAAACGTGTTAAGACATTTGCAAAAAAATGTGGTTGTGTTCGTTTCTCAAAAGTGTTGTTTTCCCGTGACAGGTGTACGTGGTTTTGTGTAGTTTACCTGTCGCTTTCCGAAAAGCCTTTCCAGCCAGTTTTTCGTCTTTTGTACATAGGATTTCCCCATTTTGAATCAAGTCAATCCTGGAGAGAGAGACAAAGAGACAGAGAGACAGAGAGAGACAGAGAGACAGAGAGAGACAGAGAGACAGAGAGAGACAGAGAGAGACAGAGAGACAGAGAGAGACAGAGAGAGACAGAGAGAGACAGAGAGAGACAGAGAGAGACATAGAGAGACAGAGAGAGACAGAGACAGAGAGACAGAGACAGAGACAGAGAGAGACAGAGAGAGAGAGAATGAGGGACACAGGGGGAAATTGTCACCTTCACAAGTTTTCATGTCAAACAGGTGGTAAAGCTATTAATGGGTTTTTTTTTTAACCAGATGCTTTATCTCAATGGACACACAAGTGTCCGTTATTAATGCTCTTCCTGCTAAAAGAGCAAGCAGTTGTGGAAAAAAATTTCAACGCCTTGCGTTGAAAAAAAAAACCATACGAGTCCTCTCACCACAAATCTTCTTCATTTGAATAACTAGTATGGGCCCGTAGGTGAGTGCCAGTATGTGCAGCCCTCTCTCGCCCCTCTCTCTCTCGCCCTCCTCACTCGCGCCACCTCTCTCTCCCCCCTCTCTTGCCCCCCTCTCTTTCCCCCTCTCTCCCCCTAGTCTCGCCCTTCCTCTCTCGCCCCTCCTCTCTCGCCCCTCCTATCTCGCCCTCTCTCTCGCCCCCACTCTCCCGTCCCCCTCTCTCCCTCCTCTCTCTCGTGCTCCTCTCTCCCTCCACTCTCTCGTCCCCCTCTCTTGCCCCCCTCTCTTGCCCCTCTCCCCCTCTCTCCCCCTCCTCTCTCCCCCCTCCTCTCTCGCGTCTCTCTGCAAATGTATTCACAAATGTCTACCAAGCACAACAATTAATTCAAACCTTGCGAAAAAAAAACAGCTTTCAAACCTTGGGAAACACTTGAGAAACAGCTGAAACGGATAAAGAATGATATCAAACCTTGAAAAGGCACATACTCAGGTCCCCAGCGTCGATTGTGACATCATAACAAACGAATAAAAAGAAGAAGAATTGTAACGTCAATCGTGCAAAAAAAAAGAAATAAAGAAATAAACATTAATTGTGATGTCATTCGTGATGTCATAGCACTGTGTCTTGTCATTGGTCGACAGATAAATGGCCGTAACTTGGGAACCGCTCGTCCGATTAATATCAAACCTCGAAAAGGCACGTCCGCGGGACCCCAGCAATATTCCTGGCAAGTTTCAATCAGATCGGACCGTCAATCGTGCAAAAAATAATAATAATAATAATAATAATAAATAAATATTAATTGTGACGTCATTCGTGACGTCATATCATCCTGTCTTGTCATTGGTCGACAGATAAATGGCCGTAACTTGGGAACCACTTGTCCGATTAATATCAAACCTTGAAAAGGCACATCCGCGGGTCCCCAGCAATATTCCTGGCAAGTTTCAATCAGATCGGACCGGCGGTTGTCAAGAAACGGCGGTCGCAGACAAACAGACAGACAGACAGACAGACAGACACACACACACACACACACACACAGAAATTGCTGGAATTATAGATAGATTATACACTGCACATCAATTCGTTACATGCTTTGGACCCAAACATCATGGTTTATAACACGTCTGCTGACACACGGTCGTCCCACATATTTATCCTGGGTTTTGGCTCTTTTTCTCTCGTTATCATAAAGCCAGGGGAAAGAGTATGCTCTCCACACACACCACATTAAATCTTCCAACATGTAGAGCTCTTTCGAACCACTGACTCACTCACTCGTATAAATGTTTTGTACCTTTCAGATGAGGGAGATGAAATTTGACATCCATCCATCCATCCATCCATCCATCCATTGGGACCACACTCTGTGCAGAGTGTTGGTGCTGCCTAAGCAAGTCTCCTTGGCTGTTGGGTCCAATCCTGGACAGGTCACCACTCCGACACAGGATACCAGCAAGCAGGCACTCATTTTGCTGACCTCAGAAGGATGACAGGCTGAGTCAACCCCACCTGGTATTAATTCAACAGCCGAGTGGGATTTGAACTCGGGATCCTAGGATCCCAAGCCCACCACCCTAACCATTAAGTCAACACCAGGCATTACATTTGGTGTACTGTTGCAAATTGAAGCCAATATCCCAGGAAAAAACCAGAAGGACACGATTCAATGTCGAGACGTCACCAGATATGCCTCCTCAACATTATTTCATCATATATACATACTTGCACCAAATTTGATTTAAATCCCTGAACTAAGATTCAACATATTAAACTATTCTGGCTGCTCGACCATGTATCCGATCAGGTTGTAATTTAAAACATATATTTCCCATGACTACTCGATCTTAACTGTGACATTTTATGTCGATTGATGAAGGGGTTCAAGAGAATTACTTTTTCAAAGATTTTCGTTCAAACCAATATAGCTGTCAGATCATATGACCCATTGGTTCACGAAAAAATATTTTCACGAAAAAAATAAGTGACCACTATATTCGTTATTGTTGTGTGTCTGTCTGTCTGTCTGTCTGTCTGTCTGTCCCGAGCATAGCTCCGTCGGTTTTGATCCGATCTTGATAAAATTTGGGTGGGAGGTTTATATCATAATCGAGTTGTGTTTTCCTGAGAATGGACGTGGTGCGCCCATTATGGGCGGAGCCACGCCCAAAAAAACATGTGTTTTTAGGGGGTAGCTGATTTCAATTTGCATCTTCTCCTAGGGGGTTTGTCGAATCTGACAGGGGTTTCGTATTTGATTAGCCCAATGGTACCTGCATAGCCCCACGGAGATCGATTTTTCATTTTCGTACCAAGGTCAAGGTCACAAGGTCACAAACTTAGAAAATTGCGAATTTTGACGTAAAAAATTATCTTCTCCGAGGGGTTTGTTGAATCTGGCAGGGGTTTTGGTATTTGGTTAGCCCAATTTTACCTGCATAGCCCCACAGAGCTCAATTTTTCATTTTCGTCCCAAGGTCAAGGTCACAAGGTCACAAACTCAGAAATTGCCAATTTTGACATAAAAAATTATCTTCTCCGAGGGGTTTGTCGAATCTGGCAGGGGTTTCGGTATTTGGTTAGCCCAATTTTACCTGCATTGCCCCACAGAGCTCAATTTTTCATTTTCGTCCCAAGGTCAAGGTCACAAGGTCACAAACTCAGAAATTGCGAATTTTGACATAAAAAATTATCTTCTCCGAGGGGTTTGTCGAATCTGGCAGGGGTTTCGGTATTTGGTTAGCCCAATTTTACCTGCATAGCCCCACAGAGCTCAATTTTTCATTTTCGTCCCAAGGTCAAGGTCACAAGGTCACAAACTCAGAAATTGCTAATTTTGACATAAAAATCATACGACCGCCCAAACTTTGAGATCTCGGATGGCAATATTTTTTATGCATAATCTTGAGGTCATTCCCCACCTTAAGTCTTGAAACCATTTTGCTCTATCTCGAACACCTTGCCCGTGGCGCCCCCTTCAAGTTTGTTTTTACGCTGATTTCATCAAAGTATGGATAATCCGAGGAGTGAGAAATGCCATATAGCCTATATGACGTTATATTGTTCCTGGAATGTTCCAGAGGAAGTTTTGCACCAGAGGTCATAATCCTTGACCTTTGTTCTTTAAAGTTCACAAAGGTCAAATTTTCAAAGTTGTGGGAATCAAACCGGGTTTTCGACCTTCTTCGACAAACTAACTCCAATAAGCTGTAGCACGTATCCTGTTTCCTTATTTTAATGCCCACAACATTGTTTTCTGACCTTTAAAGGTAATGCAAAGGTCAAATTTTGAAAGTTGTTGAACGAAACCGGGTTTTGGACATTTTGCAGCTAATAACCGGTCACTCGTACTACATCACGGGTTCCCAACCGGGGAACAGGTGTTTGGGTGTTTCAGGGGGAAATTCTAGTCTGGAATTAAAATTCTGGAAATTATCAGAAAATAATTAGAAAATAATTTCCAGTAATAGCCTTCTGTTCTTCTCTTCTCAGGAGTACCCGTTTCCTGAACTTTACCCGCTTTCATTCTTATGTTTTATTTTCTTTCTTCTTTTTTAGTTTGTTCTTTTCTATTACATGTCTTAATATGATCTCTCTTGTTCTTTTCAGGTCCGCAAGTGATCATGTCGAAAACGGATATATTCAGAAGCATATCTAGACTTCGGTTTTACGTTCGTTGTGAATAACGGGGAACATCTGCCACAATGTGTCATCTGCACAAAGACCTTGGGGAATGGTAGCATGAAGCCATTCCAGATGAAGCAACACCTTCAAGGATGCCATCCCGAACTACAGAACAAGGATCGTGAATACTTCAAGCTGAAACAAAATTATCTGAAGAAGATGAGACTGGACTCAACTGGAACGTTTCGTCAGCAAACGGACGCTATTGTGAAAGCGTCATACGAAGTCTCGTACAAGATTGCGAGGGAGAAGAAACCACACACAATTGGTGAAACATTGGTGAAGCCCTGTATGCTGCAGTGCGTGAAGTTGGTCCTTGGTGAGGCTGCCCACAACAAGATGACCCAGATTTCCCTTTCAAACAACACCATTCGGTCACGGATCAATGATATGGCTGAGAGCATCAAGAACCAAGTTGTTCAGAAGGTTCGAGGGTCACAGTTTTTTTCGATTCAACTCGACGAATCGACAGATGTTGCGAATCTGTCCCAGCTGTTGGTCTTTGTTCGTTATACCACCGAAAAGGAATTGCAGAAGAATTCCTCTTCTGCAAACCTCTCCAGACCACGACCAAAGCTCAGGATGTGATGGACCTTATCAATGACTTTTCGAAGACAGCAACATCAGCTGGGAGTCTCTGGTTGGGGTGTGCACGGATGGTGCCCCAGCCATGCTCGGCTCTCGATCGGGGTTCGTCACGCTCGTCAAGCAAAAGAATCCGGCAGTGGAATCGACACACTGTCTGATCCACAAAGAGGCGCTTGCTTCGAGAACTCTCCCCAAGAACTTCAAGCGGCATCTCGAGACTGTCATCAAAGTCGTCAACTTTATCAAGGGTTCCGCTCTGAACACTCGGCTGTTCCGTCGGCTCTGTGAAGACATGGAAGCCGACCACGAATCGTTGCTGTTTCATACTCAGGTGAGGTGGCTCTCAAAGGGAAACATGTTGCAGCGAGTCCTGGAATTGTTTGATTAGGTGGTAGCCTTCCTTCGGGCCCAAGAGAATGTTGTGCTTCTGGAGGCGTTGAAGGGTGAGTTTTTCCGTGTGCAGCTGTCCTACTTATCCGATATTTTCAGTGCATTGAACGAGCTCAACAGGAAACTGCAGGGCAAAGGGACCAACATTCTTTTTCAGTCGGACAAGATCAGAGCTTTCGTGGCTAAACTGGAACTGTGGAAGAAAAGAGCGGGGATTGGAAGTTTTTCCTCATTCCTCGCTCTGAACGAATGTGTGGAGGATATGGAGGATGGTCTGCCTGATCCAATTGCCGAGGATATCAAACAACACCTCGAAGGCTTGGAGGAAGAATTCAAGTATTACTTCCCGGGGATCACAAACGAGAGCAACGAGAACAAGCTTATCAGAGACCCATTTCAGAGGAACGTTGATGATGTGCCAGAAGCGTGGCAGGAAGAGTTCCTGGACTTGAAAAACGACTCTACAGCGAAGGATGCCTTCCAGAATATGGAACTGGAAGAGTTTTGGACCCAAGTCCGAAGAACCTACCCGCTTCTTGCGACCAATGCTCTGCGGATATTGGTCCAGTTTTCTTCCACCTACCTGTGTGAGACAGGATTTTCGGCACTGGTACACCTCAAAACAAAGGCACGCAACAAGTTGGAGGTGGAGGCGGATCTTCACTGTGCGCTCTCCATAACTCCCACAGACATTGAAGGACTCGTGAACGGCAAACAATGCCAGAAGTCACACTAAAATGCTGTGTTCTTATTCAATACAATTTAATGTTAGCTGTGTTAGTGCATTTGAAAAATAAATTAGTAAATAGTCTCAGTGTGTTTTAACTGTTCTTTCTCTCATACACATGAAGGGGGAAATCTGGATGGTTGAATTGGGTGCAGGGGGAAATGACAGAAAAAAGGTTGGGAACCACTGTACTAGATCATGTTGATCATTTTTATAACTTGGTGAAACATTATCACATTGTGATCCCTGGTATCCCAAAGGTTTGGGGAACATGTGGGTGAAGTTTCCCCTTGATCTATCAAGCCGTTCTGGAGAAGGTTTTTAAAGGTTTGAGGGTAAATTCAATATGGCTGCCAATCCATGTGACTGACAACATCATTGTTCAATAACTTTTTGTTCCTCATGGAGAGGCGATCACACCTGTAAAGGTTTGCCTTGATCTGTTCAGCCGTTTCGGAGAAGATTGTTGAAGGTTTTTATGTTGAAAACAATTATAGCTGCCGAACCACGTGACCGATGACGTCATCATTTCCCTCCCCCATACAATTTAGCCCAAGATCACTCAAATTTTTTCAAAATGATCGGATAAATCATTCGATGTCTGCAATTATGACGTCATAAAGAAGCCATCTATGACATCATCGTCAAAAAAAAACATCACACATGTTTCCCATGTGGAAATTGTGCATCCATGTGTAAGTGAAGTTCACACATGGACGCACTATGACGCATCGCAATGATGCTTCACATGTGCCAAGTTTCATTGTTTTTTTTTTCCATGGAGCGGTTTCAGAGATACAGAAAACCAAAGTTTTCCTTTTTCCAACACAGCTGTCACACCATGTTTGCTATGATGTCATAATTATCATCAAAACATTCTACATGAGAAGTTACGCCAATGGTGAAAAATTCCTGTCAATCGGACAAACCGCGTCCCTCCATCTCCTTGTTCATAGATACCGATGTCATTCCCATTTAAATTCTCTCTTGTTTATTCTGTGACTTCCTTTCCAGGGAGATAATTCCTGCATTATAACTACGCTGAGTGAAAGACCCTGACTTGTTACTCTCTCAACTGTCTTGTTCGTTACTCTCAGGCGATGCGTGGGGCCTCGTCCGGTCACTGTCAATTCTGATGAAAAACTTCTACACTTATTATGTTCACTATGACGTATCATATATGTGTGTATATATATATATATATATATATATATATATATATATATATATATATATATACATACATGTAATTTACACATTTATAACCGGCCTCGCCGGTGTTTTGGATAAATATCAAAGATAAAATTGTCGAGTGAGACCCAGGTTGTCATGCTTGTCCATCATTTCAGCCTTAATGGTGAAAAGAAAACTGATTTTTGTAAGAACTTGATCTTAGCCATTACTATTCGAGACCTCGCGACCACCAGCGACATCAAAAGTTGGACACATCTGACGGCAAATGCAGAAATCGACAAACGAAAAAGGTTCACACTGGGTGGTACTCACTCTGTGTGGAAACGCGTGAAAAATAATCCAATAAATGTCTATTCGTTCAGACTTTTCACTGTCAGAGAACTGACTGAGAATTTAAAAAAAATTATCGATTTGTTTGCCGTTGCTCGGGCGTTGCTAGGGAGCTCGGGCTGGGGTGTTGCTAGGGAGCTCGGGCTGGGCCGTTGCTTTGAGAAAAACGCTTTAAAATGTCTATTTACGGGGAAAACTGCCCGCACGCATAATATGATATTGTTAAAACATCCGATGAACAATATTTACATCGACTGCGATTTTAATTTTTTCCCACCGCCATAAATGTCAACAAGCTTTTTCAATCAATTCCATTTTGCCAAGTAACAAAATGGCGGATTTTCATGTGTTGCTTAGCAACCGAGGTTGCATACCACAAAATTCATTTCAAATTTGACAAATTTGAGGTCACCTCCTGAATTTACACATTTATATAATTATAACGCACTGTGACGTATCATTTATATAATTTACTCCTAATAATTTACACATTTATATAATTATAACGCACTGTGCCGTATCATTTATATAATTTACTCCTAATAATTTACACATTTATATAATTATAACGCACTGTGACGTATCATTTATATAATTTACTCCTAATAATTTACACATTTATATAATTATAACGCACTATGACGGATTTGAAATCTCACAAACGAAAAGAACCGAGTCACGTGACCGACACACTTCCGTTCAGGCAAGTCATTTGAACAGGTCGTCACGCCAGGAACATGATAACCAATTAAAAACGGCTTTCCTGAACATCGCCGAGGGATAATGATGAGAAAAGAACAATGGAGTTGTGTGTGCAGGAAGAGACAAGAGAATCACCGGAGAGAACTCACGTACAGTTCGTGTGAAATTTGGTAAATCACCGTCGATCCAACATCAGCACAAACTCACGTTAAACACCTTGAAGAGAAGATCCAATTAAACGAAGACCCCGTGAAGATGCCGTAAACAATAACACGTCCGATCACCATGGAAGATTCCGAACAATGAACAATGAACTCAGAGACCACGCCCTAAACGCGGACCTCGTTGGAAACACCTCCACGTGTTTCATTCCCGTTTGTGTTTCTCGCGGTTCTCGTTTTGTTCATAATCTCACGGTTGTTGATCTTATCAAACCCCCAACACCTTCGTTTACTAATATCACTATCTGTCATGTATCTGGACCGGAACAACCCATCGATCACCTTTCCCTTCCCTCACGAACACCGTTCAAGAGACGACAAGACCACGTGGAGCGGTTGTTCCTTGTTTAAAGGGTTTATTTAAACTCCTTCACGATGTCCATCTCCGTTCACCCGAAGGTTTACCTTTGTACAGGTGTTGACGAGATTGGAAAACGCCAACATTACAAGTGTTCACCTTTATAACAGGTGGGAGAAGGTTTTAGTGTGAACGCAAAAACACAGCTGCACGAGGCCATTGGACCTCTCTGACGTCACTGTCAAGCGTGTCACGTGGTTGAGTTCGCTGTGATTGGTGTAAAGTACGTACATAATTACACGACTTGTACCTTTTTAACGGATCATTAGTTTATGAATTATTACTAATTGTTATATTTACCTTCCATCACTAATCGCACAAACCAATGACCGTTCAAGATGGCAGGTGTTCTTCACAACGTTAAACGCTTCCTGGTGATCAGAGACCTTTGTGGGACTGTTGGTCCAGCAGTGGGAAGGTGTCGTCACCCTTTAGGGGTTTTCCGAACCGTGACCGTGGAAAGTGAATCTCAGGGATGGGAACACAAGGTCCATTGGGGTTTATCACGACCAGGGGGATGAAATACACGTTCCACGTTCGGAACATCTTCGATCGATCCTCGGAATCCGTTTAACATTGAACACGTGCAGTGATCGGGGAATCATTGACACTCACAAACCCGCCATTTCACCTGTCACACTCACCTTTACTTTATGATTTATTCCTGTGCTGGATACCGGAGGCAATGGGGGTCGGCGTTGGGGTCTGGTGGGGGTCGGGGTCGAGGTCAGGGTGGGGTCACGCCTAAACGAAGCAAAAGTATCCCATGAACATATATCTATAATTCCAGCAGTGTGTGTGTGTGTATATGTGTGTATGTGTGTATGTGTGTATGTGTGTATGTGTGTATGTGTGTATGTGTGTGTGTGTGTGTGTGTGTGTGTGTGTGTGTGTGTGTGTGTGTGTGTGTGTGTGTGTGTGTGTGTGTGTGTGTGTGTGTGTGTGTGTGTGTGTGTGTGTGTGTGTGTGTGTGTGTGTGTGTGTGTGTGTGTGTGTGTGTGTGTGTGTGTGTGTGTGTGTGTGTGTGTGTGTGTGTGTGTGTGTGTGTGTGTGTGTGTGTGTGTGTGTGTGTGTGTGGGCCTGTCTGTGACCGCAGTTTCTCGACGACCACCGGTCCGATCGGATTGAAACTTGCCAGAAATATTGCCGGGGCCCCGCGAATGTGCCTTTTCAAGGTTTGATATTAAGGTTTGAGAGTGGGGGCGAGAGAGGGGGGAGAGAGGGGGCAAGAGAGGGGAGTGAGAGAGGGGAAGGAGAGACGGGGGTGAGAGAGAGGGGGCGTCACAATTCAAGAGAGGAGGAGAGAGGAGGGGGCGAAATAGGGGGTGAGAGTGTGGGCGAGAGAGGAGGGGTGAGAGTGGGGGCGAGAGAGAGGAGCGAGAGAGGGGAGGGAGAGAGGGGGTGAGAGAGAGGGGCATCACAATTCAAGAGAGGAGGAGAGAGGAGGGGCGAGAGAGGGGGTGAGAGTGGGGGCGAGAGAGGAGGGGTGAGAGTGGGGGCGAGAGAGAGGAGCGAGAGAGGAGGGGGGAGAGAGGAGGGGCGAGACTAGGGGGGAGCGAGAGAGAGAGGGCGTCAGAATTCTTCTTCTTCTTCTTCGTTTGATATGACGGCACAATTGCCGCTGGGGACCTGAGTATGTTTCCAAGGTGTTTCCCAAGTTATGGCCATTTATGATATGGTTGGTCCGATCTAATTGAAAAAATGCCCCAATCCAGTCATTGTTTACGAGAGCGAAGGAACGAAGCTGCACATACTGGCACGCCTCACCTATGAGAGAGGGTACTGGCACGAGAGAGGGGGAGAGAGGAGGGGGCGAGAGAGGTGGGGTGGGGGGAAGTGAGGGGGTGAAAAAAATGCCCCAATCCAGTCGTCGTTTACACACCTACTCGTTTACACACCTACGTGCCTGCACTAGTCAATTCAAGTTTCACAAAGAACACGTTTACAAGAATAATCCTGGACACGAAATCAAATGGGGGCGAGGCGGTGGAATCGTACATCTAGTAACACAAAATCAAATGTTAGTAAGAAAGAAGAGTGGGGGGGGGGAGGAAAAAACACAGACAGGTGAGGGGTGGAGGTGGGGTAAGCAAAGAGAATGATATTTGATGCTTAATGACCAAACACACATAAAAAAAAACATGTCAGAACAGCTGTACACACAATGGCACAACAGAGTTTGTAAAGTAATCTGCTGACACAAATGCAAAAACTTTGCGATCCAATTTCCAGAAAATTTGTGGGAAAATGAACCAAAAGCATGGACTGAAAACAGTGAAGTACCGCTCACGTTCAACCTCATGATCCCATCGAGCGTGAACATCGAAAATAAAGCATTGCGAACAGATATCAAACTTAAGTACAAAAAAAACAGAGAAGGCATTGCTAATTGAGGTGTTAATCCCAGTGATTTTTGACTAACGATGCAGAAATCAAGAAAATGACCAAATACAAAGACCTCATTCATGAAGTGAAAAGATGTTGGAATCTGAAGAAGAACTTCACAGAAATATTAAAAACCATCCCTGGGAATATCACTTCAAACGAACTACAGTTGGAAGCCATCTTGGGCTCAGTCACAGCTTGGTCCATGAATCGTGACCCCTTACTGAAATGAAGGTGGATACTTTGAGCCCACCCTGGGAGGACTCCATTCCACATTCTGAAACCCCATATGTAGATACCAATCAACGACACACACACACACACACACACACACACACACACACACACACACACACACACACACACGCACTCACACACACACACACACACACACACACACACACACACACACACACACACACACACACACACACACACACCATTCCCCATGTCACTCTGCTGTGAAATCTGCGCTTCTGCAATAACAAGTGTGATGTGCACGACGTCCTTTTTCCATGGCTTTTGTAGCATGGGACCTTCGATCTATTATGTTGACCTCAGCCGGTGTAAGTTGAGAACAATTCACACTTTGCTTGACCAGATCCACAATGGCAGACGGCGATTTTGTCCACTCATTTCTCCTTCTATGCAATTGTGTTTACTTAGCCCTTATTTTGTTCTTTGGATCCCACATTAACACATTAGCAGCACAGGAAGCCAGTTTGTGCAAATAATTTTGCTTATTTACTTCTTTCACTTTTCTTTATATTGTATACACTTGAAAGAGAAACCAAACTCAAACTACCAAAAAAGAAACAAAAAGAGAATTACGAGATCTAATCGACAAATAATTGGCTGATAGGATGGCCAAGAGGTACACACACTCTCCTCTTAGCTATCCAACCTGGGGTTGAATCCCGTCCCAGATAAACTTTCATCCCAGTGTTTCACAGGTAGAATGATTCGTCAATGTGTGTGTGTGTGTGTGTGTGTGTGTGTGTGTGTGTGTGTGTGTGTGTGTGTGTGTGTGTGTGTGTGTGTGTGTGTGTGTGTGTGTGTGTGTGTGTGTGTGTGTGTGTGTGTGTGTGTGTGTGTGTGTGTGTGTGTGTGTGTGTGTGTGTGTGTGTGTGGGGGCCTGTCTGTGACCGCAGTTTCTCGACGACCACCGGTCCGATCGGATTGAAACTTGCCAGAAATATTGCCGGGGCCCCGCGAATGTGCCTTTTCAAGGTTTGATATTAAGGTTTGAGAGTGGGGGCGAGAGAGGGGGGAGAGAGGGGGCAAGAGAGGGGAGTGAGAGAGGGGAAGGAGAGACGGGGGTGAGAGAGAGGGGGCGTCACAATTCAAGAGAGGAGGAGAGAGGAGGGGGCGAAATAGGGGGTGAGAGTGTGGGCGAGAGAGGAGGGGTGAGAGTGGGGGCGAGAGAGAGGAGCGAGAGAGGGAGGGAGAGAGGGGTGAGAGAGAGGGGCATCACAATTCAAGAGAGGAGGAGAGAGGAGGGGCGAGAGAGGGGGTGAGAGTGGGGGCGAGAGAGGAGGGGTGACAGTGGGGGCGAGAGAGAGGAGCGAGAGAGGAGGGGGGAGAGAGGAGGGGCGAGACTAGGGGGGAGCGAGAGAGAGAGGGCGTCAGAATTCTTCTTCTTCTTCTTCGTTTGATATGACGGCACAATTGCCGCTGGGGACCTGAGTATGTTTCCAAGGTGTTTCCCAAGTTATGGCCATTTATGATATGGTTGGTCCGATCTAATTGAAAAAATGCCCCAATCCAGTCATTGTTTACGAGAGCGAAGGAACGAAGCTGCACATACTGGCACGCCTCACCTATGAGAGAGGGTACTGGCACGAGAGAGGGGGAGAGAGGAGGGGGCGAGAGAGGTGGTGGGTGGGGGGAAGTGAGGGGGTGAAAAAATGCCCCAATCCAGTCGTCGTTTACACACCTACTCGTTTACACACCTACGTGCCTGCACTAGTCAATTCAAGTTTCACAAAGAACACGTTTACAAGAATAATCCTGGACACGAAATCAAATGGGGGCGAGGCGGTGGAATCGTACATCTAGTAACACAAAATCAAATGTTAGTAAGAAAGAAGAGTGGGGGGGAGGAAAAAACACAGACAGGTGAGGGGTGGAGGTGGGGTAAGCAAAGAGAATGATATTTGATGCTTAATGACCAAACACACATAAAAAAAACATGTCAGAACAGCTGTACACACAATGGCACAACAGAGTTTGTAAAGTAATCTGCTGACACAAATGCAAAAACTTTGCGATCCAATTTCCAGAAAATTTGTGGGAAAATGAACCAAAAGCATGGACTGAAAACAGTGAAGTACCGCTCACGTTCAACCTCATGATCCCATCGAGCGTGAACATCGAAAATAAAGCATTGCGAACAGATATCAAACTTAAGTACAAAAAAAACAGAGAAGGCATTGCTAATTGAGGTGTTAATCCCAGTGATTTTTGACTAACGATGCAGAAATCAAGAAAATGACCAAATACAAAGACCTCATTCATGAAGTGAAAAGATGTTGGAATCTGAAGAAGAACTTCACAGAAATATTAAAAACCATCCCTGGGAATATCACTTCAAACGAACTACAGTTGGAAGCCATCTTGGGCTCAGTCACAGCTTGGTCCATGAATCGTGACCCCTTACTGAAATGGATATGAAATGAAGGTGGATACTTTGAGCCCACCCTGGGAGGACTCCATTCCACATTCTGAAACCCCATATGTAGATACCAATCAACGACACACACACACACACACACACACACACACACACACACACACACACACACACACACACACACACACACACACACACACACACACACACACACACACACACACACACACACACACACACACACACACACACACCATTCCCCATGTCACTCTGCTGTGAAATCTGCGCTTCTGCAATAACAAGTGTGATGTGCACAACGTCCTTTTTCCATGGCTTTTGTAGCATGGGACCTTCGATCTATTATGTTGACCTCAGCCGGTGTAAGTTGAGAACAATTCACACTTTGCTTGACCAGATCCACAATGGCAGATGGCGATTTTGTCCACTCATTTCTCCTTCTATGCAATTGTGTTTACTTAGCCCTTATTTTGTTCTTTGGATCCCACATTAACACATTAGCAGCACAGGAAGCCAGTTTGTGCAAATAATTTTGCTTATTTACTTCTTTCACTTTTCTTTATATTGTATACACTTGAAAGAGAAACCAAACTCAAACTACCAAAAAAGAAACAAAAAGAGAATTACGAGATCTAATCGACAAATAATTGGCTGATAGGATGGCCAAGAGGTACACACACTCTCCTCTTAGCTATCCAACCTGGGGTTGAATCCCGTCCCAGATAAACTTTCATCCCAGTGTTTCACAGGTAGAATGATTCGTCAATGTGTGTGTGTGTGTGTGTGTGTGTGTGTGTGTGTGTGTGTGTGTGTGTGTGTGTGTGTCATCCGTCGGATGGAGTTAAACAGTCGTCCCTTCTGCCAGCATTCGTTGGTGGACATTAAAGATCCCATCGTGTCCTTCACAAAGGGGAGGCAAGCTATCACCGGCAAGATGGCCTAATTCCAAATTCCTGGCAAAACAAGCAGGGAGCTCAATCAGAGCACAGCAGAGGCACAGCCACGCCCTCAGCCAATGATGCCACCCCACGGCCTTGTGCTGTATACAAATGAAGGAGAAGATTATATAATTGGTCACTTCACATGCTTGAGTGAAAATAGATCATCACAAAACAGCAAAATAATATATCTAAAGATTTCCCCTGTACTTTATGTGGAAGCCACCAGGTCTTGTTTATGCGGATCCTTGATTGGCTGTGAAAAGCATGCGGGTAATAGTAATACAATTAAAGTAATGATCCAGGGTAAATGAAGCAAAATATTTGGTACATCGTTCACAGAGAAAAAAATTGGCAATGTCTACAAAATGATTTCGGAGTTAGTGAACTGGAGGCAATGAAGAAAGTACTGGCACAAGTGTGTGGGAGGTTTTTCACTCTGTCAATGAAATCTAGGAAAGGAGAAGCAGCAAAGCAGTGAAGAAAGTGTTCATAATGTCACAAACACTGCTCCATGACATCACAAACACTGCTCCATGACGTCACAAACACTGCTCCATGACGTCACAAACACTGCTCCATGACTGCTTCTTTAACGACCCCAATTATTCACACTTTCTTTTGCAGTTTCCTGGGGGAAGGTTTCTAGCACAATAAGTGTTTCATGAATGCCTCTTCAGGCCTGGTTTTTGACTGAAGGCGATTTGAGGAAGGAATTTGCAATTTGTTCAGGGTTTCCGGTGATGCGTCGCCTCTTCTTCGTGAAAGACACAATGGTTTATTTAATGTCCACCAATGGCCCCGTGCAGCCAGACTGACTGGTCTTCCAATTTGAGGTCAATTGGAGGGACGATGCACAGTGCATTGATGCCTCATCCTGCATGTGAAACAACACGATGAGTCAACAACAATGAGAGAACTCAAAAACAACACACCAACACGCAAAGCACCAAATATAATAAAAAAAATGATTCAAACACAAAACACAGAAATCAACAACAAAATAATAGTGAAAGAAAACACAAGACTGGCACTCCTTTCCACAAAAACTAGACCACTCAACCAACACCAAACACTTGTACAAAACCATAATCAGCATCACTACCTCCAGCAGTGGCATAACACCCTCACATGCAGCCATCACTACCACATACAACATACCATCAGAGAAACAACAAGCTCACATCCTCATAGACCACAACGCAAACACAAGTCATATGGTATCCAGAAAGAAGGAGTATTATTTAGGATTACAAGAAGCAAATGAATCTGCCAAATCGACAACATCACACCATTCACTCCCTCACAAAAACATCAAAAAACTCGCAGGCTACTACTGGCCCTGACATCATCTCCGCAGGCTGCCGGCCCTGAAAACAACTCCAATTTACATTTAAAACACCTGCGTTTGAGCCGCTTTGGCTGCTGAATTAACACCAGGTGGGGTTGACAACCTGTCATCCTTCCGAGGCCGGCGAAATTAGTACCAGTGTCCTGGTAGAGGGGCACAGCATCAGTGGTACATCTGCACTTCCAAGAAATGACAGCTCCCCCGGCAGCCAAGCTAAAATACGCAAGAACAGAACAGAACCAAAACACACCATTCTCACAATAGACATCAGTGAAGCATTTGGCACACTCCCAAAACTCTTACTGACAAACAAAACACTCATATCAACACAAACATGGACAACACCAAACACTGGCTGGCCAACTACCTATCATGCAGACAGTTCAACGTAACTTTTAATGACAAGTCATCACGCACACGATACTTTTGTAATTGAATCCCTCAAGACTGAGTCCTCTCCCACACACTCTTTAATCCGTTCATGCACAACATTCCACATCCACCCGACACCATACAAACAGCCTCATATACGGACAATATAACCATTTTGCAAACTTACAAGAAGAAAAAAAAAAAATATATATATATATATATATATATATATATATATATATATATATATATATATATATATATATATATATATATATATATATATATATATATATATATAGCGACAAGATATTCAATCAATTACGTCCAAGAATAATTTCCTTTTCATCAATTTACTTCACCGAGAAACATTAGCAGTCTTAACAGTTATTGACTATTATGCATACTTGGAGTGGGGGTTGAGGACTTGAAAAATAGAGGTAGTATAGGAGAGATAGTTGAAATGGGGGGGGGTGGGGGCAGAGAAGGGAAAACATTTGGAAAGGGGGTTGAAGCTTTGATCGGGGATGGGGATTCGAGGACTTGGGGTTGGGAGGGGGGTTGAGGACTTGGGGTTGGGAGGGGGTTGAGGACTTGAAGAAGGGGGAGTGGAGAACAGAGTTTGATTGTGATGGGGGGGTTGTAAGAGAAGGGACAGAGTTAGGAGAGGGGGGTTGAGCTTTTCTTTTTTTGTATACACTGTCGAGGCTCGTATGAGAGCGAACACACATCCATCCATCATTTGGAGCACACTCTGTACAGAGCGTTGGTGCTGCCAAAGCAGTCTCCTTGGCTATTGGGCACAATCCTGGATGGGTCGCCACTCCAACATAGTATCCCAGCATGCTGGCACTCATTTTGCCGACCTCGGAAGGATGACAGGCAGAGTCAACCCCACCTGGTATTAATGCAACAGCCGAGTGGGATTTGAACTCGGGATCCAAGGATCCCAAGCCCACCACCCCGTACCATTAAGCTAACACTAGGTATCAACACACAGAACGTACAACAAGGGGATCAGTAGACAAGAGGGGAGGGAGAGGAAAGGAAAAAAACAGTGAACAGAGACATGAGGAGATATGTGGAAGGGAGAGGGTTGGGGCAGGGTACACAGGGTAAACAAGATGGACACAACAGGGACTTTCAGGAAGGAAAGCAGGGAATTTGAAGGACGTGGGTTTGGGGTGGATTAACGGTGGTAGAAAAAATCATGGCTTTGGATGGGGGAAGATAAGAGATGGTGGTGAACAGCTGTTTTGAAGACGTGGAGGGAAGAGTGGGATTGAAGAGTGTGGGAGTTTGTTCCAAAGGCAGGAAGAAAAAAAGAGGAATGAAAGAGTGAAGGTGAGCAGTGATTCTTTATTTTAGTAGTTTTACCAGAAGGGGGTTGCTGGCGGAACTTGAGTGCCCTGCGGAAATATGGGGGGGGAGGGGAGGAAGGACATATCGCAAAGCAGGAGGGGGTGAGGCCAGAGAGGAGACTGTAAAAGACAATGACCACCGACCTGCCTGCGGTGAGAGAGCGAGACACCCAAAGCCTCAGCGTCGTCGCGGGAAATACCAATTATCTTAAATGCCTTGGATTCCACAGCGTGAAGTCGAGAAAGGTGAGAGGCAGGATCACCAGCCCAGAGGTGAGAGCAGTACTCCATCAGGCTGCGGATGAAAGCGTTGTACGTCGTCACGAGCTCAGGTGTGCCAAGGAAGGAGTTTGCACAACGGGTTGAGGGTTTGAGGAGCAGACTTGGCCTTGGGAGGGGTTTTGAGAATTGTGGTTGGGGGGTGTTTGAGGACTTGAAGGTTGAAGAAGAAAGGTTGAAGAGAGGGCAGAGTTGTGGTGGTGGTGAGGGGGGGCAGAGAGCTGGTGGGAGGGGGGATTGAGGATTTGTGGTGGTGAGGGGGCTTGAAAACTTGGTGGTAAGGACTTGGGGCTGTGAGTGGGAGTGGGGTTCAGGACTTGAAGTCACATTTTGCATTGAATGGAATTTCCATGGGTCCCTGCTATTATGCTGTCAAAGGACATTGCTTGTAACCTCCCTCAATATTACACACTCTTGGTAATGAATTCCCTGGTAACAGCCTGGTGTAACCGGGTTATCTGCTAATATAGAAGTAAATTACAAATAAAAACCTGGTGGGGATTGTTTAGATTTATTCTTTAACAGGATTCTCCTGTATCTGTAAACACAAGCTCACCTGTATTCTAGCAGAGTTTATGTTTGTTCATCTTTACAGGCTGCATTGCAGGCAATCCCTGGTAAACACTGAAAAAGTGACTTATTCAACCCAACTCAAATACAAGTCATTTCTAAGAATCACAAATCATGTCTGTCAGAAGGTTGAGCAATTGTCATGTGAGCAACACTTAAGAGTTGAAAATTCAAATATATTGATTAGCCCTGAAATGAAATATTAAATATTGTTGAAGAATATGAAAAATACAATGAGCCAGGTATGGTTCAGAACAAAGGTTTAAAGGAACTGGGGATGCAACATGGACACCATTCACTCCAAAAGAATAAGCACTGAAAGCATTATCTCCAAGCTGCCAAGTCCAGAATTGTTGGAATTGGAACCAAATATTGGTGGAAGCAAACTCTACATTCAACGTAGCAATGAGAAGCCTCGAGGCCTGCAGCATAGTGCATATGAAAAGATTACATTGTCATGTCAACAATTTCTACACAAAATGGTGTCCACACACTGCCGTCGGTTATAGAGTAATGCGGCATTTTGTAAACTGGCCGAGGGTGCTGCCAATTGGATGTATTCATGGAGCATTACCTGTCAGGGTGGTGTCCTCAGAGTCTGAAAGGCTTAGCATTCGGCAGCCATATCACTGGGGAAAGGTGGTGTGAGGGGTGAGAGGGCTCTCTGGCCTGTGACAGTCATGAGTCAAGGACATGTCTGTGATTGTGTTCAGCAAGATTATCGAAGATGGCTGCCTTCACAAGACAATAGCATGTAAGCTATTTACAAGACAGCATTTCAAACAAATGTCCTGACAACTTCAGCAATTGCTGTGCTGGTGCAGGTTTGTCATGCCGCATTTTTGAATGTACGACTCGGCGAGTAGAGATGTCACTCTGAAGCAAACAGCCAAAATGCAAATTTGCCAGTGGAGATGGATCAAATTAGCTTTAAGGGTATGGCAAAGTAAGCTCGTGTAGCTCAGATATCCTTCTGGTAGCTAAACTGACGAGTGTCCATCAAGAGATTTTTGGGTCTATCCGAAACACGAAAACACCCAACAGCGAACAATTCTGAGTGCACAATGGCCATGACTGAAAAGGAGGGTCAATACATGGGCACATCGTGCGCGACCATAAAAGCGCAAACGGTCCAAAAAAGCACAAAACAAAAAACATTCAATATCGAACACGAGCACAGCATATACACAAACAAGCTCAGTCCACATATGGTTTCACACTTTTGATGCATTCTGTAATTTTATGGGCAATGATTATATCGTTGTGGTATTTGCAAAGAGCATTATTTTAAGGAAATAAGCTTAATTTTATGAATGTGAGAAAAAAAAAATTAGATTTACCCAATGCCACAACATCAAATGTATCATATAAACAACATCACTGGCTTATATAACCACCTATGATAGGTGACCCTTTTGCTTGGAAGAAGAGGTGTCCACAAAAACACAAGTTTGTCTGCGTTACAAAAGCTGGACGTCTGCTTTGCTCGTCCTGCGGATATGTGACTCTTGTGCCGTGCTGGACCTTAACGAAGAGTTCACTTGGACCTCAGATTCTGAATATCGTTGGTCCTCAGCAGGATCAGGCTCTGACAGGCAGAGTGGGTTGAGGTCGCGGAGGTCATGCAAAGCCTCACAGTGCTGAGAGTTCAAGTCCGAGGGTCTTACGATGTGCAACTCAGCTGGCAACTGTGCAAACTCCACATTGTTTATGTCCGAGTTTACAACATTCTTGTCCAGCAGCCACCAGCGACCCAGAAAACCAACATCTTGAAAACGCTGTGGGAAGTCTCGCCACCTGCCCAGAAATGTGCCAAGGTGATAGCATTCATCAGATCTATCCACACTCATGTCATAGTGTCTTGTATTTTTTCACACACTGATCACACGCTTCTTTGACAACCTCAATTACTCCTACCTTCTCATGGGGTCAACCAGGGAAAGTTTCACAAACCAGCTGGGCAGCCATAATATTCAACTGTGTCATGAATTTGTAATTTCCTCAGAGTGCCAGTGTCAGCTTGCCGACTCTTCGTATAAGACAACGTAGGTTTCCTCCACATTATTTAACCCCCCCCTTTCCCCGCCATTCATCCTCAAGCGAGTCTCACAGCTCATCACCAAATTTAGCAAGTTCAACCAAGATCCCATCTATCCAGTCTGCTGGTTCAGTAATAACTCACATGCAGTGAATTCCTGATAAACTGGATAGTCACACGTTGAAAAATCAATGGGGCTAGACAGGGAGGGAGTTTATTTTGGTTAACTACGCACTCGTGCAAAGTGTACCGCAACACCCCCCACCGCCCTCCCACCTCGGTGTCACTTTTGCGTATTGTTATATAAATAGAAGAATCTCTGGATGAAAACTTTAATATAACTAGAACGGGCACTCGGTAGAGCGCATACCTTCGCCGCCGCTACTTTTTCCGGGCACATTTGAAAAACATCATTTAAAAACGTCCATGACGTCACAACCATCAGTCCGATGGACGTCAAATTTGGTGTTAGACGTCATTGAGGGCAGTCCAACAAAATGGAATGATAAACACTGAAAAAATCGAAAGTTTAAAAATGACGTCATCTTGTGACGTCATTTTGACGCACTTCCAATGACGTCATTACCAATCGCGGACTACCATCCTGAAAGCTCTTATTTCATGGAACATTTTAACGTTGGTTTCATGTCAATAGCTCTATTAGATCTGAAGTTATGCCTACAAGTATATTTTGACCTTGAGTGTGACCTTGACCTTGACCATAGAGTTAATTTGCAAAACCTGTTCATAAATAAGCAGATATTTTGGTACTGATCATAATGCCTGGATTTGGGATACTTTCATTTACAAATTACATAGATATTTGAAAATAAAATATCAGGACATTTTAGCCACAATTGAAAAACGTTATGTTCAAACGTCAATGACGTCATAACGGTCAATCCGAATGACGTCAAATTTGGTGTGTGACGTCCTTAAGGTAAGTCCTACAAAACGGTATGATCAAAACTGATGAGGTCGAAAATTGAAAATTTATGTCATCTTGTGACGTCATTTTGACGCATTTCTGATGACGTCACGTCAAATCTGACACCACGTACCTGAAAGGTATTTCGTCATGGAACAATATGGTGTTGGTTGCATGTCGATAGCTGTCTTATGAAGGAAGTTATGCTCAAAAGTTTGTTTTTGACCTTTTCATGACCTTGACCTTGACCTTTGACCCGATCACTCCCAAAATATAATCAAATCGTCCTTGGATAATCACGAATCATCCCACCAATTTTCATGCAATTCGGTTTCATACTTTCTGAGTTATGCGTATAACAAACAAACACACATATTCACAAATAAATAAATACACGGCGACCAAAACACAACCTTTTCGCAGAATGCGAAGGTAATAAACTGCTGGACAGAATAACTTTAAAACTAGATGTTATTGCTGAATAAAAAATCAAACTCCAGGAAGTTGTACAATTTGTCTGGGAGAAAAAAACAAACAAACAAACAAAAAAAATGCTCCCTTGCCGCTCGCTTAAGAAGCGGGTGTTTCTGATAGATTGTAAGAGACCACCGGAGCAGATTTTAGTCAAGGTAGATTGTGGTGGATCATTGCAGCAGATTTCAGTCGATCATCGACGACGACAACAACACGAAAATTGAAATATCGTGCTCCATGGTGAGCAGGGCCCCCAGTTCATTGGGATTGGTTGTGGCGAGCGAAAAGTAGCAGGGGAGGGGGAGGTTTTTTTTTAAACTTAACCCTGCATTTTTTGCATATTATGTAGGTTTCCATAGTACTCATACCTTAACAAAATCTGTCTATCGATCGATCGAACCATCCAGATTTATCTACAATAAAAGTCAGTGTGCGTCCGTCCGTCCGTCCGTTCGTCCATCCTCCTCCAAAACTCCAAAACCATGAAGCCTAGCTGCCCCAAACTTTACATGAATAGCAAGGGAACTCCAAAGTCGTGCTTGAATGAAAACGGTGTTTGGGTTAAGCTAAACAACTCTTTTGAAGATAATTCAGAGAGTGCTCATCACGAAAAACCAAAAAAGCCTGACGAAGATGGTGGCATGCAATCTTGGTTAGCCCTCTGTCAGCTCGTTCAAGTCTGAAGCCGCCATTTTTGGGGGCATGCTCAACAATACCTTGACTTGGAACAGGCCACAACGATTTCTTATTTCACTTTCCTCACTTATATCATCAATTGCCAGATACCTCCGAATCGCTGGATACATTGTAATGCTTAGAATCGCCTGGAAACACCAGTGTTCATGGCTTTATTTAATTTCTGCACATGCCATAACCTCTAACATCTCAATCTCAGCCAAATTTCAACATTTTAACTTCTTTATTGACATCAACAGTGGTTCCGACTGCTAAAAAATGTGTTCATTTGTCCAATTCAGTTGTGGCTTGACATTCAGGGCACCTCCGGATGCATAGTGTTTATATAACCAATCACCGATTTGCTAATCGCTAGCTAAACCAGCCGTTCCTTAACCGTTTCGTTGGAGTGGTTGCTTAAATGCTGAAGCCACTTAGCGAGCACTCCACAATATTCACACAATCACTGAATATGTAGATCGATTTGAACAAAGTTCAGGGCCCCCTCGACTGCGTTTGGCCCTGCAGCGACTCTTGCTGAAAATGTGCAATTTTATTTTACACCACGTTTCCCGTTTTATACGATCTTGTTTCGATATACATCACTTCGGCATAAATACAGATTTAAAAAAATTTCACGTGTCGTTTGTTTTATAATTATTGCTCAATCATTTCATGCCACTTGCTTGAGTGGAGTGCTTATAACATCTCATATAGAAATCAGGGGTTAAAAAGAAAACGTTGCTGTTTGGGCATGTTTTATTTCCCTTCTCTTCCCTCACGCCATCTTCCCTCTTCCCTTCCCCTCTCGCCGTCTTTCCTCTTCCCTTGCCCTCATTCCGTCTTCCCTTTTCCCTTCCCTTCACGCCGTCTTCCCTCTGCCCTTCCGCTCACGCCGTCTTCCCTCTTCCCTTCATGCCGTCTTCCCTCTTCCCTTCCCCTCACGCCATCCTCTCCCTCTCACCCCTCTCCCTCTCTCTCCCTCACCCCTCTCCCTCTCTCACCCCTCTTCCTCTCTCACCCCTCTTTCTCTCTCTCCATCGTCAATGCCTGCTGGCACAACCTGTAGCCACAGGCAGTGAAGAACTTCAGAGGCTTTCCTAACAACACAGAGGAGAGGAATAAAATTGTCAGGTTGGCATGGCAGGTGGGAGGAGAAGGCTTTGATGACATGGATTCTGAGGAGTTGGATGGTCTTATCATCTCACATGCCGAGGACCTCACTGAGGAGTTGGGAGCCATTACCAGGGTTTGAAGAGGAGGAGGAGGAGGCTGCGATGGCAGGCAGTGATGAGGATGAGGCATCAAAGTCCAAACTCAGTAAATTTCCTGGGTGAGATACTGCAGGACATTCGGTCATTTACCGAGAGGCTTTCAGATGCCAATCCGGTCATGGAGCCTCAGAATCAAGAGGGGGTTGGATGACATGATGCTCCCATACAAGAAGCTACATCGAAATCTCCGGCAATCTGCCAGACAGACAGCTCTCAATCACGGAATTCTTCTGCCCTTGTCTGCCCACCTCAGGAACACCAGCACCCTCGCCAACCTCCCCTGCCTCTCCTGTATCCCATTCGCTGAGCGACAATTCAGGATCCTCAACTTCTTCAGCGCCCTCACCTACATTCCTTTCGGTGCATGATTAATCAGCATCCTCACCTGTGTGGTCTTCAGACAACTCCACTGAGTTCACTGGATTTTAAATCATCCGGCTCATCATTTGAAAAGTTGCGTTTGTTTGTGCAAATAAAAATTTGAAACGGTACCTGTTGTTTTTTTTTACTTTTATGGTATGGTTGGTTCATCACTTTTAAAAACGGTTTATCGCATTACTTCAATAAATGTGGAAACAGTACGTGGTGTTGTCTTTTTTTTATTTGTAATAATTTCCAATGAAACTGTAATCATGAGCATTTACAGTCAAAAAGATTTTAAACTTTTAAAAGTTTCCCCGATAAACCAGGAACCACCGGGAACCTATCCCCCTTTTCCATTAAAACAATGCCCTGCTATTCGTGGCATTTTACAGGAACTGGGTCCAACACGAATAGCTGGGTCAAACAGAATATATCATCCACCAATCGGTCTGCCTGTTCGTTTGGGGTGGGGCTTCCCAGTTCAGGGAGTGGCTTCAAAATCACAGCGTCACCATTTTGTTCGCTCTGTGCAGCCTCTTTTGTAAGGCTCGCAATTCCTTACACTCTCACTTTATCCCAACGATAATTAGATATCTGATTTCATTTTTTGGAGTCACAAAGGTGGTGTGAGTTTCGGTTGCAAAAAACATGTTTAATTGAAAATTCATGTTTTTAGACAAAAATGCATTTTAAGAGAAATTAAGGCCTGCAATATAAAATAGATTTAGACTCCTTCACAGTTTTATCTCAACGCTAATTCACCATCTGATTTCATTTTTTGGAGTCGCGAGGATGGTTTGTTTTGGTTGCAGTAAAAGGTGAGAAAAATCGGACGAATATTGGCGTTTTTAGACAACAATGCATTCTAATAGCCGTTTTGAATGTATCTGGTTGGACACGATGTGGAGAGGGGCTGAAGGGGAGAGAGGAAGGAGGAGAGGAGAGAGAGGAAGTAGAAGAGCGAGGGTAGGGGGAGTAGTGAGGAGGGAGGGGGGATAGAAGAGGAAGGGTAAGGTTCCCTGAGAGGGAATTAGTTGTGTTGCAGTTTTGAACGTATCTGGTCGGACGTGATGTGGGGAGGGGAAGAGAGGGAGGGGAGTCGTGGGGAGGGGAAGAGAGAGAGAGGGGAGTAGTGAGGAGGAGGAGGAGAGGAGGGAGGGAGGAGGAGAAGAGGAGGGAGGGGAAGTGGAAGAGTGAGGGTAGGGTTCCTCAAGTAGAGAAAACTGAAGTTAGGGATGGACTTGTGGTCTAATTACATTTTTTCATGTTCCTGGGATATATATATATATATATATATATATATATATATATATATATATATATATATATATATATATATATACATATATATATATAT
>NC_140966.1:59177176-59225186 GCF_056783735.1 Eptatretus burgeri
CCTGGTTGGACTGCACGTGTTCTCCGGTTGTGATACAGTCAGTGCCTTTGCAGGCCGGGGAAAGATGGGCGCCTTGAAGCAAATGAAGTCTCATAAGACCTACCAAGAGGCCTTCAGTCAGCTCGGTCATTCATGGGAAGTATCCACCGAGCTCTTTCAGAAGCTGCAAGAGGTCACCTGCCACATGTACGTGCCGTCTACCAACCAACACCACGAAAGTCAATGAACTCCGACATCAACTCTTCTGTGCCAGACGGGGAGAGATAGAGTCCAGTCAGCTTCCACCATGTGAAGACTGCCTCTTCATGCACGTCCTCCGTGCAAATTACCAGGCTGCTATTTGGAGGCGCTGTCTGCAATGCCAACCCTATGTTCCAAGTCCCAAGGGTTGTGGATGGACCACTGATGATGACAGGAAGCTGGCCATCGAGTGGATGCAGGGTTCTCCAGCACCGGATGCAGTGTTGCAACTGCTTTCCTGCAAGTGTGGACGGTCGTGCAAACTCCCAGACTGCACGTGCCTTGCCAATAGCCTGAAGTGCACTGATATGTGCAAGTTGCGAACCTGCAGCAACCAGCCCGCTGATGTCGAGGAAGAGGTTGTAGACCTCGCGGCCTCTGATGCTGATAACAGTGATGAAGATGAGACTACTGATCTATGGTGTGAATGTTTTGGCACAATCACAAGGACATTCATGACTACAAATATGCATGAGTAAAACATAGTACATAAACATGCCACAGTAGCGTGGTGAAATTTGGGTTATCCGTAAATTTCACATTTTGGATGCTTGTTGGAACTAGGGTATGGGAAGGGCAATTCCTTTAACTGTGGGAAAAACTTGTAAAATGTTCATAAATGTTTCCCTCATACAACATGTGCATGTTGTAGGCTACTGCGGTTCAGTCGCACTACCCAGGGAACTTGTATGACAATATTATAAATTAAAATGTACTGAAAATCACTAATCAGCAACATTTTGATAGGCCCTATAGTTCGCCCCTTCAGTTTGCTCATCTTTCGGCTGCTCCCGTTAGGGGTCGCCACAGCAGATCATCCGTTATGATCCGCATACTGATTTGGCACAGGTTTTACGCCAGATGCCCTTCCTGACGCAACCCTGGTCGCCTCTTACGACACAGGGATCAGGATTTGGGTTTCGCCATGATTCCGGGCTGCTCTACACCCTGCCCAGTGCAGAGCCCCCGTCCTCAAGCGATCCTCCAACCCAAGCCTCCGAGTAGCCGGATTACAGGCGCACGCCACTACGCCCGGTGTATGTGTATGTATATGTATATATATGTATGTATATATATATATATATATATATATATATATATATATATATATATATATATGTATATATATATATATATATATATATATATATATATATATGTATATATATATATATATATATATATATATATATATATATATATATAAATATATATATATACACCAATCCAAAATCATAACTAGGATTGGTTTCCTTAGATGGTACCGCCAAGTGGAATTTCTGGCCTGGGCCCATGGACTATTACGAACTGCCCAGACTCCCTCACCATCTTCACGACCCCTAACCACCATTACGCTGAGCGATCTGGACCACTCACCCCCACCCCACCTCCCCCCTTTATGCTGAATGACCTTACCCCTTAACCCTTTCACAAAGAGCGACCTGAACCTTTTCCCCGCTTTAGCAGACTCAGTACCATCATGGTTGGCGCATCGGCTCGGACTCTGGGAGGGAGGTCAACCCCCGTCCGAGTCATCCCAAAAAGTTTTTTTTTAATGATACGTGCTGCTTCCTTGCTTGACGCTCAGCATTTAAATTAAAAAGAGTAGAGCACGGACAACCATGGGTTGGCAACAATTGCGCAGCCTTTGATGGCCAAACGACCTCCTTCGGCGTTGAAGGTCCTTGGAAAGTAACTCGCATTGTTGGTTCGCAGGTGCCAGCACTCAGCAGTGACCACTATTTTCGTTGTGTCTGTGTGTCTGTCTGTCTGTATGTTTGTGACCCTCTCCAGAGCACAGCTCTGTGACGTTTGATGCGATCTTGATGAAACTTGGACACAAGCTAGATATCATGGTCTAGTCGTGTCTTTTTGTACGAGGGGCGTCCCACGCCCACTTGAACTTTTTATTTACTTATATTTTTTTTCTCGCAATTTCATTTCCTAGAAGCTGTGCGTGATGTCCATAAGTACAACATATAAAAAATCCGATTTGATTTGGTTAATTTTGACGGAAGAGATAGGTTTTTACGGTAGGGCTTCCTCAAAAGCTTCCACTAACTCAATAATTATACATATCGTGGCATTGTTCAATAATGTCCGCGAACCATCGTCGCCTCCAGGCTAATTTATATTAATAATAATAATCATCCAAGGCTTCGTTCCCGAGTCCTCTTTCGTGCCTGGATACATGACCCGGACCCCATGACCGGTTTCCACCTGTACCGTGTGGTATCGCCTCAGCTCGGTATATCCGGTATATCAGTCTTTTCAAACCCACCGATTCGACCTTCAGTGAACCGCTGCCAGCGTGAGAATTGCGATGGACCACCGGACGCCGCCGCACTGTACGTGCGCCACAAGGAGGCCGCCATGACAGTTGGTTCGAGGCGATTATGAAACCAGCTGATCGCTATACACCGCCCAGATTCGCGTTTTTTTTTTTAACCAACAATACGACTTTTTTTCTCCCCTTGAGAAACTCCAACACTCCCGGTGTGAAATAATTCAGGATGGAAACTACAAATAACAACCGAACAAGGCAGGAAATGACACCGCAACCTTTTTACGGATTGCCATTTCACATATCTTCACATTCTTGTCACAGGTAACTGTGTGGAAATCCAGAGAGGGGTTTTAGTACCCATGATGCATTGCGCGGGCGCCATTTTGGTTGACAAGCTGAATAAGTGAGAAAAGATGAGACCTAAGAAGGCTAAATAACTAACGTAACCTTCCATTGCAGTGATTCAGAATAACGAGATGAACGTGCTAGATTGTGGAGCTGTTGATGCTGTCGTTGCCGGTGAATACAATCAACATCGCGGCGGGCACGGCTTTATGGTATAACTAAAAAAAGACTTTCTACACGCGCACACAAGAAAGTGGATACTCTGAAACATGCGAGGGCTCCGTTCCACCTTCAAAAACACACTTGTGGAGATAACATCCAATAATACACGCATACACTTATTAGGCGGTGTATTATCAAAAGTATCTCCTGAATTTTTTTTTCTCTCGCAAATCAAGCCGCGTCACTCGGTGCATCAATTCATACCTTCTTTTTTTTTTAAAAAAAATACAAATTAAAACTCCTTGTCTACTACTGATCTAATGCAGCGTGTTGGGAAATTATGTCAGTGAGAAAACAAATCACGGTCGGTCACCTACCAATCCCGGGGTGTGTTCCATTACCAATCAGCTCGGACTCGCTGAGTGGCTCGCTTGATTTTGAGCCCTCAAACAAGCATCCCATGAACGGAACGGCTGGCTTGGTAAAAGATAGCAAACTCACTGGTCATTGGATACTCCCAAGGTCTGCTGTGCTATCATTATTTATTTATTTATTTATTTATTTATTTATTTATTTATTTATTTATTTATTTATTTTATCGTGTTTATGAGTCATGACAACGCCATACGTGAACAGCATTTTGTCATTTAATACGATTAATAAAATAATATTAGGATAAATAACATTGCTGATGAAAAAAAAAAAAATTTTTTTTTTTTTTTGAAGATTTTGACTCGTTCGGTTGTTCGATTACACTTCCGGGATTGACCTGTTTGTATTCGATGTGGACTCCATGGCAGTATGCGCTGCCCTTTTGTCCAATTATCGTGAATATTGCTCGTTATTGTGTAAAAAGTGTCCATGTCGGGTAATTAAGAAACTTCAGATAGAATTTGGAAACGCCGGCAAATCCTCATCAGATACAAGTGAAGAAGAAGAAGAGAAAGAGCAGCACCGGCAGCACCGGCAGCACCGGCAGCACCAGCAGCACCAGCAGCACCAGCAGCACCAGCAGCACC
Organism: Eptatretus burgeri; assembly: GCF_056783735.1. Taxonomy (NCBI): domain Eukaryota; kingdom Metazoa; phylum Chordata; class Myxini; order Myxiniformes; family Myxinidae; genus Eptatretus; species Eptatretus burgeri. The sequence goes on from NC_140966.1 coordinate 59,181,230, forward strand.
AGCAGCAGAAGGTCCCTTTGGAATCATGGTTTGCTGGTCGTACGTTCGTTTTCAGGTGTATCACTTCAGACGGGAGGGGGCACTGATAATGATAAGGGTCTCAAGATCTCCACACATTGGTGCATTCGCTAAATTTATGAAAACGAGTAAATTGTGATTCGTTTTCATTTGATCAGGTCTCGGATAAAACTGAGCTGTTTACTCTTTTTAACCATCGGCCTTTACCTGTCTGGGAGCACGTTATGGATGGGATGGTCTTGTTTGAAACCTGAGTTAGCAATGACGTGTGAAGGGATCTTGGGCTGATTAAGATCTTGGTAACTTGGTAGATTGATCCCTTTACACCTCTGGTATAGCTGGGATCTCAGGCTACTCTTGAGTTTTCTCATGTCTGTACAGATACTGTGTTCATCGTAAGCTGTTCCAAGGTGTTACCACTCCATTATTAAATAAATAGTTACTTTGATCATATCTCTTTCCTTCATTAGCTTTTGGGAGTGACCCTGGACGACTTGTTCCCCTTGGATTTGAGGGATCCCGGTTCAATTTCTCCTGGAAATAAAAACCTGGAAATCAATTTGGGTGCTATAAGTCGATAGTGCTACTGTTTCATGAGTTGTAGCACTTGGTTTGGTCATGATCATAACTTGGAAGTCAATCGGACTTGAAATGGCGTTTTTTATCGCAGTTTGAAAGTTTTGACCCGACCCCCCTGACATTCGACCCCCCTGACATTCGACCCCTGACCGCTAAGAAGGGTGTTGGTGTGACACCCCCAATGAGACATATGGTTGGATGCACAATTGGAAGATGCACATTTTGGATTTGGTTTGTAGTCAATATGACCATTTTAGCGGACGTTATTGCGAAAATAAGAATTTCGGCTTTTCGGTGACCTTGACCTTTGACCTAGATTCACCAAAAACGACAAGTGTCTAAGTTGGACCATAGCCGACGTCTGTACCCAGTTTGGTCATGATCGCTGAAACGGTGTGGCTGCGACAGGGTAAACAAATACACAAATAAACCAATGTCACCCGCAGGGTGACCCGTATCTTGCCAAAAGGTGACCATGTGTGACTTCTTTAAGGTCACACTGAGGTGAACAGAGCTGCTATCCACCAGGAGCGACTCCTTGAGGAATATCTGCCTACAAGAGATTCCGATGAGAATCGTTCTACAGAGTAACCATGAAAAATATGTGTTTGCCTCATAACGTCACCAAATTACGTCATAATGTCTCAAGCTTGACATATCTAGAAAGCACTCATCGAGGTGTTCAATTTGAGGTACTACACGATATGGTTCCTAAAACTTGAAAATTTGACCTTGGGGTCAAATATGTTTGACATCAGGCGCTAACCATGAAGGTCAAGGCCAATCACCACCAAAAATTAATCAGCTGTGCGCTAGACCATATACTACATTCCCATAAAGTTTGGAGACGATTAGATTAAAATTACTCAAAAATAAGGGTTTCGTCGACTCCCCTGATTTGCGACAAAGTGACCTTGACCTTTGACCTTGACCTTGAAAATTTTATGCGCTGAAAGGGACCTCTATAGGCCTCTGATATGCGAAGTTACAAAAATTTCCAATGATAACTGTGCTCTGCAGAGTGATTTATACGTGATTACAGACAAACAAAAAAAAAAAACATAGGAAGGTCAAGGCCAATCGCCACCAAAAATTAATCAGCTGAGCTCCAGACCATGAACTATATTCCCATGAAGCTTGAAGACGATCCGATCAAAATTACTCAAAAAATAAGGGTTTCGTCGACTCCCTGATTTGCGACAAAGTGACCTTGACCTTTGACCTTGACCTTGAAAATTTTATGCACTGAAAGGGACCTCTATAGGCCTCTGATATGCGAAGTTACAAAAATTTCCAATGATAACTGTGCTCTGCAGAATTTTTTAAACATGATTACAGACAAAAAAAAAGAAAACAAAAAAAAAAACATGCAAGTTGACTAACATATCTTACAAAAACTTCATTTTGGCAAGATAACAAGCACAGACAGACAGACAGACAGACAGACAGACAGACAGACAGACAGACAGACAGACAGACAGACAGACAGAATGACACACACAACCGACCAACATAATTGCCGAAATCCGAAGGATTCCGGCAATTAACAAACAGACAGAAAGGGGTGAAAACATCACCTCCTTCACCTTCAGTGGTGGAGGTAAAATAGAATAGGGCCCAAAATCGATCCTTTATGAACACCACTGATAACAGGTAACCATGAAGATTTTCCATTTCGAAGCATGACACGCTGTCTGCGATGGCTTGAAAACGCTTCCAGGCAAATAATAGGAGTTCCTAGATTCCGACCACCGTGCTTGAGTTTTATAAAGCAGTCTTTTATGTGGAACAGTCAAAGGCTTGTGAAATGTCAAGATATATAACATTAACTCCATTCTTGCTTTTAAAAGATCCAATCCAGTCTGACAAACATTCAATCGGTTGTATATCACATGAACATTTCCCCTGAAATCCATGCTGGTTGCAATGAATGATGTTATTCGCTATCATGAAGTTTGACAGTTTGTCTTATATGATTCCTTCCATCATCTTTGTAACTTGACTTGTTAATGAAACGGGTCCATAGTTGTTCCTACTCGAATGTGATTCTTTTTTGCGGTTGGATATTGATGTGAAACATATGGTTCAGCATCTCGTGCTATATGAATGAAAGTATGTTCACAAAAGACAAGCTTGGGGCATTAAATGACATTTTGTGCAGTCATAATTCTGAAAGCATGGACTGGCGATGAGTACGGAGAAGACCGAGGTGACGTGGGTCCGGCTGTAAAGAAGGAAATGAATATCAGGTTGGAGGGAAGGAGATCAGATGGAAATAGGTTTGAATATCTGGGAAAAACAGTGACCGGGGATGGTAAGTTTGAGGCAGGGGTGCGGAGGAGGATTCAGGTGGGTGCAGATGTGTGGAGGAGAGTGGAGGGAGTAATGGCACACATGATATCAAGGAAGTTGAAGGGGAACATTCTGACGTCATGTGTAATGCCTGCCTACCTTTACGGCCTGGAGACGGTGGAACCGGCGGAGACGATAACAGAGGTTGCAGCAGGTCAACGAGAACAGCTTGGTCAGGAGGATTGCAGGAGTGAAGAGGGTGGATATAAGGAGGGTGGATGAGCTGAGCGAGGAGATTGTTGTGTTGATGAGCTTGACGGGGAGATTGGTAAAAACCTGGCTGAAGTGAGCTGGACACTTGTTGCAGATGGGGGTGGGGGGGGGAGAGAATGGAAAGAGATCAGATAGGTTGAGGAAGTAAGGTAGGAGAAAGAGGTGCACTGTGGCTGAGATGGGAAGAATGTGTGAGGAGGTATGTCAAATATGATATGGGTGGATTAACAGTCAAGAGAGTTGACTGAGGACAGAGTCAAGTGGAGGAGTATTGTGTTCAAAGTAGGGCAGAAGCTTGGTACTATTTGGCCTCACCCCATATAATGACAAGAAGAAGAAACATTTTCTGGGAAAATTGTATCTTATCAAACATGGGAGATCGAGCTCGCAGTTTTACTTCAGTTGTTTTGCATGTCATGTCGTCACCTGATTGTACCAATATCTGATCCTAATTAATTTTATCGTTCCAGTAATTTCTGTAAAAGTTCTCACATTGGTATTTGACCATGAAAATAAGAAGGATGTCAAAGGGCGCAGGTTTCGATGATATTGTGCTGGGATAGCTCATTCGGCTTTGAGCTGTCTACTCTAGATTTGATTCCCAACTCTACTATAAACTGGTGGACCAGTGGTTCGTAGGTGGGACATTGCTTCACAAAGAGCATCGTCCCTCGGCGTGACGTAATGAGCTGGGTGTCCCATCTGCTAGCATTATTAGCCTGTGGATGTTGAAGACCCACTCGTCGTCTTCCTTGGAGTAACCTGAACGAATGGCAAATTCCTTCCCAAATTGCCTTCAGTCGAACGTCAGACCTGACCAGCCGGTTCATGAACGAGTTGAGTTAAAAACTCTCCAGCCGACCACACAAGAAAGTGGGCATCGTTGGGACCTTCAAAGACGTTTTCACAAAATCGGTCATTTTTGAGTATTGAGTATCCATTACTTCTGCCACCGAAGGTGGATGGAGGTTATGTTTTCACCCCTTTTTGTCTGGCTGTCTGTGAGCAGAATATCTCAAAAAGGTATGGACGAATTCAGATGAAACTTGGTGGACAGGTTGAGTGTGTGTGGCAAGGACAAACTGATTAGATAACGGTGAAGATCTGGATCGGTATACGATAACTTTTTAAAAGTGATTCTTCATTAAGAGATGGGCATAGACGATACATATCATGATGTATCAAAAACTTAGGTACGAGTTATGACAAAACTCAGTGAATGAGTTGGTTCGGTGACGAGAACAAACCGATTCGATTTTGGTTCAGGTCCTATCAGTGGGATACGACATGTAAACTGTTCAGCCTGGTGGAGGTATTTGCTCTACTGAATAAAATAATTATTTTATAATTACTGCTGTTTAGTTATGTTTTGCTTTTTGTTTTGTTTTCAGCTGCATGTAGGGACCTGCTGATGTCTCTTCGTTACTGACCCATTTCCTCCCTTTTTGGAAACCAACCCCACGGACATTCTGCTGCCTTCAAGTTTTCCCTTCCGGCAAGCCTCTCTGGTTTATGCTTGGGCTTATGCTGCCATGGAGGATAGGCAAGAGCAAACAAACCATGTTGGGTATGCCTTAATTTTGCAGCATCATTGGTTTGTACGTGTCCTTGGTTATCTTGGTGAGCAAAGTTGTGCTGAATCCAGACAAGGTATTAGAATATCATGTTGGACCTCGTATGTTGTACGTTGTGCCATGGACCATTCTTTGTCATTCCCTTGTGTGCGATGCAGGGCAAACAGATGGGTGGTGCAAAGCAACCACACTGGTGCAGTACCTGTCCCCGTTGCGTCGGATTGCAATGGGTATTTTGGTCCTGGTGTCAGCAAGACTGAAGACCCCGAGGTTGACGAGGTCGATAAGCTGAAAGCCAAGCTTATGTCCTCTTGGAACAATCTGAAACATGGTGATTATTCAGCTGCATCCGATTGGTAAATTCATGGAAAAGCTAACTGATAGGTGTCGAACCACCCGATGTAGAGCCGTATATTTATGATGTATGAAAGGGGTTAGTACTAGGAGGGTTATATGCAGTACTCCCGTGACCATGGAGAGCATAAGTTCGTTTGAGGATGGATTTTGGTACTTTGGGGTATTTAGAAAAAAATGAGCTCCGATGCCCCTCCCAAAAGTGTAGGCTCACTCCACCAGAGGGCAAAATCCAAAATGGCTGCTGGTGGCCATCTTGGAAATTACACAATTACACAACTCTTGAGTAAAATATCTTACAGACATGAAATAAGTGTCGTTTTTTTTTTACTAATATATTGACTAGGGGTCCATTCCAGTCGTTATTCTTTCATTTCGTGCTCATCTTCAATGTGAAATCCAAGATGGCCACCAACAGCCATATTGAATATATGAATATTTCACATCTTCCAAACCAGTTAAGGTATTGTTTTCAAGTAATTATATGGCGGGAAATTCATTCCAGGAGTAACTTGTCGACTTGGAGGTCATCTTCACTATGAAATCCAAAATGGCCACCAGTGGCCATCTTGGAAATTAAAAAAAAATACATAAATCTTGAGTGAATTGACATACAGGCATGAATTATGAAGTGTCTTTTTGACTACAAATTAATTCCAGGTGTTACTTGCCCATTTTGAGGTCATCGTCAGACCTAAAAATATGATCTAGGTTGTTTCTAACTCATTTTTATGGTCATTTCTGCAGCTCATTCATCATTCAGCTCACGCCTTTCATCATTAATGTTATTGTTGGTGATGCACTTGAGCCAGCAGCGATGATGGTATCGTATCTCAGCTGCAAATGGGTCAGGTGTGGCGTCAATCAGTTTGAGAATGCGATCTCTCATGTCCATGTCTTCTCGTAACACTGTATGCTGTTTAAACACGTTCCAAGCCTTTTCTTGATTTAGAAGATACAAAGTATTTAATTTCCGTCCAGGATGCTTTTTGTCTTCTGGACGCATGCACCAGCCACATAAGTTTTTATCATGTAGATGTCCTATACTCGAACGTAGACGTTTTGGTGAAGGAGCTGGAAGGGGATCAGCAGCAGCAGATTTTGGGGTCTCGGATGCAGACGTAGATTCACTGCACACACAGGAAAAAAACAACAACAACAAGGTATTGAGTTCATGTGTGGTGGTAACAACTAGCAAACACAAGATCAATTGAGAAAATCCAAACCCAATAAAACAGCAGGGTTGATCAAAGAGGCAAATGCAGACACAACAAATGAAGTTCAATTGTCAAAATTTTGCACCTCCAATTATGCATAAAAATGTGCAACTGCAAAGTAAAAACATGCAACCAACAAATTTAACGAAATAAAATAGTGAGCTGGAACTAGTGTGAACAAATTAGCAGAACTGTTCTCCAAGCACAAATAGCAGAAAAGGTCAGGGCAAAACAAGGCCAACGCAGTATTTAAAGACTGCCTGTAGAACTGCAACTGCAGGGGTTACCTGCTTTGTTCACTATATGCAGATTTTCGCTTTTCAGCTTGCTCGAGCTTTCTCTTGCTTGAAATAGACAGGTAACATTCTTTGTGCATGTAAAGACCTTTGTGTCCTTTTTCCCAGTTGACACTCTTATACACCATGCCAAACCTATCTAGCCCCCTCCAATTAGCTGCTTTTTCATGCAAGCTTTGCCACTTTCCACTGGAAATCCCCTCAAGTGAGTCTTCCTGATCAATATGATTACCACATTGCAACACACATTGAGGAGGGGGATTTCCAGTGCTACTACTTCTGCTAGTGGTTGATTCTTCAGACATGTTAGTCTGAACTCAGTTAATTCTGTCACTCAACAGTTGGGATGGGATGTGATGTGATGACTGATCAGTTGTAGTGGCAGTCGGTGGTCTTTTCCTCGCAGAAATCCAATGATCCTGTGACAAAATAAACAGCATAATTACTATAATAGTAATAAAAAGGTACAAAATTTCAGAAGGTGGGACATATTCAAATATTCAATATGGCCGTTGGCAGCCATCTTGAATTTCATGTTAAGGATTACCGCAAAATGAGAAAATAACCACTGAAATGGAATCCTAGTCATTAAATTAGTAAAAAAAACGACACTTATTTCATGTCTAAGTTATTTTACTCAAGAGTTATGTAATTGTGTAATTTCCAAGATGGCCACCAGTGGCCATTTTGGATTTTGCCCTCTGGTGGAGTTAGCCCACACTTTTGGGAGGGGCAAAGGAGCTCATTTTTAGATCCTCGTGGAGGATCTCTAGTCTTACTCACGTTGTTGTTGTTGTGGACTTTTTTGTTTCACAGCCTACAGTTTTCATCGAAACTTCCTGAAACTTGGCATATATATGTAAAAATACCCTGCGCGGACAGTAATCGTCTCCGATTTTGAAAATTCCTCCGAGAAAAAAAGTTATGACGTCAAAAATATCTCCGCTAATGGAAATCGCCTAAAAATTATGTCCGAAACTAGGCAAGCTTTTTGAATTCTGTTTGCGGGAATTGAACAGGGCATGAGCAGAGATGAATTACCGTACATATGATGCATCACTATGACGTCATATCAATTTTTATGACATCATTCCTATTTTTTTGACATTTTTTTGTTTCACAACCCAGAGTTTTCGTCGGATCTTCGTGAAACTTGCCATGTATATGCAGAAAGCCCACGTGCAGGCAGTAACCATCTCCGATTTTGGAAATTCTTCCTAGAAAAAAGTTGACGTCATAATATCGCCGCTAATGGAAATCGCCTATACCATTATCTCCGAAACTCGGCAAGCTTTTTGAATTTTGTTTGCGGGAATCAAGCCAGGCATTAGCACAGATAATTTATCTCAAACCTGATACATTACAATGACGTCATATTCGTTTTTGTGACGTCATCATTAAGAGGACGAGGATCTTAGCTCGTTTGAGCTTGTTTTCTCAATACCCCAAAGTACCAAAAATCCATTCTCAAATGAACTTATGCTCTCCATGGTCATGGGAGTCCTGGATATGACCCTACTATACTGAGGAATTGTAAAAGAATAGAGGTGAGATTGGAATGCGAGTTGAGATGAGATCAAAGAAGAGAAATAAGATTAGGAGTAAAGGGGTAAGGAGGGTATGTTTGGAGCATTTGTTGTGGCGGTTAAATCCCGCCACATGTGTCCGAAGATGGATAGCCCTGAATGGATTTTGAATCTGTTCAAACATTTTAATTAAGGAAGTCGTTTGTTATTTCTGTGGGCCAGGCTGGATCGTTAAAACCAAAACCAACTTCAGCCGTCACTCACCCATTGTCCTGCTTGGAAGACTGTACAACACTTATTCTGTTGGTGAGTTGGCATCACAAAACTTGTCTTTTGCTGTGACATAAGTCTTCGTTTTATTTTATTTTATTTTTCAGTATAAAGTAATAGTGCATGCTTTCTACCATCGAAGGCCTATGCTGCCTGCGATACTGGTTCATCATGAGTTTTGTGCTCATCTGTTCCAGGTGACAGTTCGTCCTTGCGGCAGTCAGGCGAGTGCCAGCTTTCCGATAGCAGGACACCTGGAGGAAGCAGGATTGCCCCTGACAGCAGATCCTTATTTGTGGCTTTCCGTCAGGACTTTGTTTCACGCATTTGGATCACGTACAGAAGAGAGTTCCCACAACTTGAAGGATCCAGTTTGACTACAGACTGTGGCTGGGGCTGTATGTTACGCAGTGGACAAATGCTCATGGCACAGGCTTTGTTGCAGCACTTTCTATCAAGAGGTGAGTTCTGCTCATTGCAAGATTATTCCAAGGTTGTCACCCTCTCCTTTGGCGAGGGTATTGCATTTGGGTCTGTTTGTCTGTCTGTCCACACAGAATGTACCAACATAGACCACAAACAACACCTCGTGGTAGGCAGTAGTACGTCGGTAAAGTGTATACAATTGGAATGCGAGTACGTTGATAAAATACGTACGATAAAACCACCCGAAAGTCTGGGTGAGGGTATGCAATCCTTCATTGCTTGTTCTAGTCTGTAATTTGTGAAAGCTTTTATCCAATCTTTTTACAACCATTGATATCTTCTTCTTTTTTTTGTTGGCATATTTTCTTTTTCTGCACCAATTCCAAAGGAAATTTTATTTGAACAGCCTACCGAATGCCTTTTTAATCGTATGCAAGCCTGTGGCTGCTTGGCTGCATCATTTTCTGGGGGCACTTCTTTGCTGATGATGCAATGCCCCTGTTACCACGCTGGTCTTCATTTTGCCAACCTCAGAAGGATGACAGGCTGAGTCAACCTTACCTGGTGTTAATTAAACAGCCCGATAAGTGCTTGATCTTAAGCCAAGCACCTTAACCACTGAGCCAACACCAGGCCTACAGAATGCCTGCCTTGGACCATTACCAAAAAACCTTTTGTTCCTCTCTTGCTTTATCCTCATGTAACTATAATTACCGCCGCCACCGAAGGTGAAGGAGGTTATGTTTTCACCCCTTTCTGTCTGTTTGTGTACAGGATATCTCAAAAGGTTGTGGACAGATTTGGTGTGCGGCAAGGACGAAATTATCAGATTTTGGTGAAGATCCGGATCCGGATCCTGCTCCTAGAATTTTTAAAGTGATTCTTAACCATTGAGAGATCGGGCCAAAAACGATATATAGCACGATATCTCAAAAAGTTGTGGACGGATTTCGGACGAAACTTGGTGGACATGTTGGGTGTGTCGCAAGGACAAATTGATTCGATTTTGGTGAAGATCTGGATCTGGATACAATAATTATTTAATTTTCTATGTGATCCTTCACCATTGAGAGATCGGACCAAAAACGATATAGTTCTGTATAGCATGATATTTCAAAAATGTACTGGGCCCGATTTGTTCTCGTGGATCAGGCATTGCGCTCTACCGAGTGCCCTTCTAGTTTGCAATGATTTGGGTGAGCATGCAGCCACACCAAGTGTAAAGCATTTTCTTTTTATTTTCACATCCTGCCTGGTAATCATGTAGAGATAATACAAAAACGTTTTTACCTCTGCCAACAGACGACCACCCCTGTCTGTTTGTCTGTCTGTCTGTTTATGTATGAGCATGGTATCTCAAAAAGTTATGGATGGATTTGGACGAAACTTGGGAGACAGGTTGGGTGTGGGATAGGACAAATTGATTCGATTTTGGTGAAGATCTGCCTCTGGATAGGAGAATTAAATAAAATAAAATTTAAATGATTCTTTACCATCAAGCGATGGGGTCAAAAACTATACATAACACGATATTTCGAAAAGTTGTCGACCGATTATGGCAAAACTTGGTGCATGAGTTGGATAGGTGACAAGAACAAGCTGATTAGAGTTTGGTGTGCGATGATGAATGGTCTGGATGCAGATCTGGCCTATCAGTGGGATACAAAACATCAACTGTTTGGCGTGGTGGGGGTGTGCGCTCCACCAAGTGCCGTTCTCATTGTCTGTGTAGCACTGAGAGATGTGCTTGAACCACAGACAGGATGGCACATCTCAGGTACATCCTTTTTGTCTGTATTCATATTGCAATAACTCAGAGTACATGGTTTCTGGTCCCATAACAGTGCAGGTTTGTGTGTGTGCATGCGTGCGTGCGTGCGTGCGTGTAATATTGTGTTCTGGTTGTTGGGGGTACATGGAGTAATTTCATAGCAAAGTTAGGATTGTATAGAGTTGCTTGGTCTGTGGACATATAGGAGACATCTCGATGTAATTTAAGTCTGCAAACTGTGAGCTTAAGTGTTACTTGTCACCACATGGGGGGTGCAGTGTTAATTAGGTAGGGATTAAGGCTAAGTTCCCCCAGTATGTAATTGCCCCCATGACCTTCCCTGACATTTTTGTATTTGCAAGCCAACCATAAAGGAAGTGTGTTTTTATGTCAACAACAACCATAACCACAAGCAGGCAGAAGCCCCACCTTCCTGGCTTTCGTGCCAACAAGCCACGCCTGGAGGTGGATGACAGAGGGGCGTGACGTCAGAAGGAAGAGTTTTGGGTGTGAGGGATGCGGTCGAGAGACAATGGAACTAGGAGATGGGCGTGTAAAAACAGGGCATTAGGCTGGCTTTCCTTCGACGCATAACGAAGACAGCACGATTCTCGTATTCCTGCTGAGGCGAATTGGCTCACGTGGTGGAACAAGACACTGGCCATTGACTCTTGGCTGGTCGTGAGAGGTGGATCTCGAAGCCTCAAGTATATAGCCAAAAGAGACGGTGCCATTTTGCAAAGCCACGGCATCGGCAAGCATGATTGACGAGGAAGCCGCACGGTGGTTGGTGAGCTGTGGGCGTTGAATACCGACTCACAAATTACCTCACGTCCATTTCCCGCCCAGAGAGTGGCTGGCGCCATTTTTGGGGCATGCCATCCCGGTCGGGACGAAGCACCACGACCCAAAGTTCAATCAAGACCATCTCTAGACAAAACTAAGTGCCAGACTAAAAGGAGGATTTTTCTTTTGTTCGTTTTCCCCTTGTCTGTATTTAAGTCCATGTTTCAATGTGCCTCGACCTTGAACCTTAATTTACTTCACATATTATTATTATTATTATTATTATTATTATTATTATTATTATAGCCTGGTGTTGGCGCAGTGGTTAGGGCAGCGGCTTGGGATCCAAAAGGTCCTGAGTTCAAGCCCCGTTGGGCCACTGAATTAATACACCAGGGGGTTGAATCAGCCTGTCATCCTTCTGAGGTCGGCGAAATGAGTACCAGTATACTGGGCCGGTGTATACCCCGGTTAAAATAGGTGTACCATATCCCTGTGTCGTAAGAGGCGACCAGGGTTGCGTCAGGAAGGGCATCCGGCGTAAAACGTGTGCCAAATCACTATGCGGATCATACGGATGATCCGCTGTGGCGACCCCTCACGGGAGCAGCCGAAAGAAGAAGATTATTATTATTATTATTATTATTACATTTTGAATTACCCTTGTAAATATTTCTATTTTCATAAATCCCTGCGTTTATTTTTAAGTTGCCTTATTTGTGTATTTGTCATGGGGTTCGAGTATCAACCCCTTGTGCTGTGCTTCCGTCGCTCTGCCCATGCCGCCCTGCCCCTTTCACATGCGCCATAATCTCTGGATCACATGTCTGCCTCCTAAGGAAAGCCGCTCAGCGATCCGGGCCTGGTCGGCGTTAACCGTCCATCCACCACACTTGGGTTGGGGGGGGATTATCCCAACTTCCAGGCCCATGATTATATACATATACACATACAGTGCCAAAAGAAAGTTGACACCCCCTTTAATATTTTCACCTTTTGTTGCCTTCCATCCTGGAATTAAATTGCATGAAATCAGACTTTTTCCACCTTTATTTATTTACACATCGTAACCCACAAATTTCAGAAAATAAATTAAAAATACAAAACTAGAATATCCTGGTTGGATAAGTGTCTATAACTACAACACGGGATTTGGCAGATTTGGCACTTCAGCCGACAAATACTACGATGTCTTGTTAAAGACGCCCATAGCCGATGGGACCAATATGACGCCGCAATCAATGCTGCAAAACACAAGTGTGTTGAACATTTTGACCCTCAAATGTTCACCTAACTGGCGTCTGCCATCCTACGATCAGAGCTGCACCACAAGTACAAGGTACACACTCGTTTGAACCACAAATTGGATAAACTCAAGCCATCTAGAGACACCCAACCAAAGAGGTGGTTACATAACCTCTCCGAAAGAACACACCGATGAAGAGATGCTTATTCGAACAAGGACTTCATTTGAACATGTCAGATGCTGAAGCTGCTGATTTTGTCATGGCCGTGGAGCCCACCATCTTCACGTTATGAACGAATGATTGAGCCAAAGATCAGATCCGTGCACATCTTACCAACATCAATACATCACTACCAAAGAGAAACTAGCCTTACGCATCCTTTGCCAGGATGCTGATATCGTCATTGTACTGGCAGACAAAGGCCAGACAACAGTAATTATGAACTGCACAGAGGACAATCGCAAAGCCCCAACACTACTCAACGATGAGAACACTTATCACAAAGTTGAGGAGAACCCGACTAAGACCATCGAATGACAGGTCAATAAAGTGCTGCGTGACCTCCGATTGAAGGTCCTCTTGACGGAAGAGGAACGACGGACAATGCAACCAGAACACTCGGTTATACCAAGGTTGTACGGCCTACCCAAGGTGTACAAAGACGGAATACCACTCTGGCCCATTGTAGCCCTATGAGGTGCCCCCACCGACAAACTCGCTAAAGGGCTCTTCCGTCGCTTCAAGCATTTGGTGTCGGATTCATCTCGCACAGTCCACAACGCTGAGGAGTTCCTCTCGCATATAAAAGATGTCCGCATTGAAGATGATGAAATCATGGTGTCTTTTGATGTTACAGCCATATTTACCTGCATCCCAATTGACCTCGCAAGGTGAACCCGAGAGGCCGCCATCACCACGGACCAATACCTGGCAGACAACAGCCGACTCGGTCCAATACAGCTACTTTCACTCGTGGACTTATGCCTCGCATCCACATACTTCTGCTGCGGAGGTCAAATTTACCACCAACACCAAGGCACACCCATGGGATCTACCATATCAGGCTTGATCGCAGAGCTAGTAATACAACATTTCGAACAACAGGTATTACAGGGTGAGAACATTCCCAAACTTTGGCTCTGCTGTGTGTATGACACGTTCAGCATCATCAAAAGAGACAGCTTTGACAGGTTCCAAACCCACATCATCAGCATCATATCTGCCATACAGTTAACACATGAACTTGAACAATCTGGCTCCATTGCTTTTCTGGATGTGGGCATCACACATGCAACAGACCAGCATTTGAGCACCAGGTGTATTGCTAACCCACGCATACAGAACAGGTGCACAATTACAACAGTGGTCACCTGCCTACGCACTCATGGTCTTGTGCACGACCCTTGTTTGTCTGGGCCAAATCACACTACAGTGAGCAACACACACGACGGACCGAAATTGAACATGTCACCCTGTTACTGCAGAACAATGACTATCCGGCAGCATTAATTTGGTCTTGCTACCGGAGGAGGGCACCCACATCGCGACCTGAGGAACGGGTCAAAACAGTATATATTAACGTACATCGGCAGTACTTCAGAGATTGCCAACCTTTTTGTGTAACCATTTGGAATCCGGGTCGCACACAAACTTCAGACAACATTCCGCGTGCAGCTATTTAGACCCAAAGACAGGGTGAATAGACTCGACAAGATGAACGTGATCTACGAAATCCCCTGTCGTGACTGATGCTAACTATGTGGGCCAGACGTCCAAGCGAATTGCAACATGACACGGTTAATCCAGCACCAGCAAGCTGTCGCACGTGGAGACGAGCTTTCGTTGGTAGCGGCACATTGCCACAATCTATATCACACCTTCACGTGGGAAAACACGTCAGTTAAAGCCTCGGCACCCGGCCGGGCCAGCCGGGAAAATCTCGAAGAATGGTTTTCGGGCACACAGTCGATTATCCGTCACGTTGACCTGCATGCTGCCTATCGAAGATTACGCGATCACCCGCAGCCCCCACCTGCGGGTGTGAAGGCCAAACAAACCCAATACGCAAACTCTGATCAGACATGGAACATGTGACACCGAACTTGTGACCCAAACATCCAATCCGGATGCCAATCCACCATCCAATCCCACTCTCTTTGTTAAATTTGTCCCAAACCTCACGCTGATTGGTCCACCTCGCAGTCCAATCGTGACAAGCAGCCATTCCCGTTGGACATAAGAACAGTTGACGTCTCTGCAGCTGCACATGCGGTGTTTTAAATATTTTTACCTCTTGAGGATGGAAGATTGTGGTCTTCTGAAACGTTAGAGTTTTCATACAGAATTGTATGCACACCGCTCCTTCCCAATGCCATATCCAGGCAATGCATGACATCATCACCGGGTGCTGAAGGAAGGGAGTACAGAACTCAGTTTTCACTCCGTTTTCTTGTTTGTTTGTCCGGGCGATATCTCAGCCATCCTTTGAGCTCGGAAGATGAAATTTGGGGACAAAAGTGAAGATGTGCTTTGGCAAAAATGCTGTTTTTTAATTTTTGGATTTATCAATTAATTGTTTAATTACTTAATTATTATCGATTTATTCATTACTTATTTATTTTATTTCTCATCCCTGCAATATCTAAAGCATATTTTGACCCAGGAAGCTGATATTTGGATATGAAAGTGACCAAGTGATTTGGCGAAAAGGGTATTTTTGATTTTTCGATGAATTATTTTTCAAAAAGTTAGATTCGGATGAAATGGTGTTGGTTTAGTTATACTATTTAGCAATTGAGAAAGTAATTATTTTAGTATTATTATATATTTATTTAAATTATGCAATAAATCAATCAATTATTGTATACCGCTCCCTCCCAATTCCGACTCGATTTGCTGCAAGGCGACATCGCCGGGTGCCAAGAGGGAGAGGAGGATTTGTTATTTATTTATTTGCCATGGGGACGGTGTACTTTGAATGTAGCGCCAATGTTTTTGTTTTTTTTCTTCTCAAGCTTATATTTATTATATACTAGCAAATACAACCCGTCGCTTTGCTGACAGGTATATTGAGGGAGGGAAGGGAGAGAGAGAAAAAAGATAGAAATGTCAGTGGTGGAGGTGGCGTTAGCAGAGAGAATGATTTGTTATGCTTCATAACCGAACACAAAAACTCATCTCAGAACAGCTGTACACACAATGACACAACAGAGTTTGTAAAGTAATCCACTGGCACATCTGGAAAAGCTTTGTTTTCCTAGTTCCAGAGAATTTGTGGGAACATGAATCAAAATCAATCGCTGAAGACATGGAAGTCCCATCGAGCGTGAACATCAAAAACAAAGCATTGCAACCACATATCTTGGGTACAAAAAAAAGAGAAGAAGGCATTGCTAAATGAGGTGTGAATAACAGTGATTTTTGGACTAAGCTATGCAGAAATCAAGAAAATGACCAAATACCAAGACCTCAAGAACGAAGTTTAAAAAAACATTCTGGAAGCTGAAGAATGCCAAAGTTGTACCTGTGATCGTTGGATAACTATCATTGGTACCAATGATAATGATAGATAGCACTTCTGAAGACCATGCTACCTCCATCATGGATTCCATCAAGGTTCACCAGAGCAAGTGCTTCCTTTGGAAGCTATGCTGTGCAGTATCTTACTGGCAAGACGGAGAGTGGTCACTTGTCACTTGTTCAGTCTGCCCGCAATAATACCAGTGCGGAACAATTTACCAGATGCCACTGTAGGTCACCCAACAACATCCTGGATCAGGGCTTTCTGCTCCAGAGCACACAATATATCTTAAAGTCCAATACAGTATACTTATGATAATGTTGTTTTGTATGTACGATTCTATCTTTTACGATTTTTATTCTCTCACTTGTATTTTTTGACACTCTTTGCTTTCCATGGTACAAGTGGACACTGTTTTTGTTTGTTGTAGTGCTTATCCATTAAAAAAAGGAGCTTTGGGAGTGATGATAAAGAACCTCACAGAGATGTTACAAAGCATCCTTTGGAATATTATGACAAACGAACTACAGTTGGAAGCTGTCTGGGGCTCAGTAACGATCCTGAAGAGAGCCCTCGGCACAAAATTTTGAGAACAGAAAACTTCACAGCGTGACATGAATCGTGACCATGTGAATCGTGACCATGTGAAACATGTGAATTCAGACAATCGTGAATCGTGACCATAGGTCCATGAATCGTGACCCTTTACTGAAATAAAGGTGGATACTTTGAGCCCACCGTGCAAGGACTCTCTTCCACATTCTGAAACCCTCAAATGTAGATACCAATCACATACACATACACATACATTCAGACCTGAGGTGTGAGCATTTAAAACCTATGTGATCTTCCTGGCATAGGTCTGCATGCTTGCATGCGTGCTCGTACATACAGCGACCTGTGCACCTTACCGGTCGGCTCATTCCGAATTGATTCATCCATACTGGTCCCCTCAACAGAGAGGGAAGGGCGGAGGAGCAGGGTAAGGGGTGGGATAGATATTTGAGGTGGAGGTGTGAGAGATTCCGGCAGATGTGACTGCCAGTTTATCATCCATCCGAGAGACAGCGCATACATTGATGAATCATCCTGCTTGTGAAACACAGGAATGACAGTTTATAGCTGTGTCGGGATTCAAATCCAGGCGAAACAGAGCGAGCATGCGTGTCTCTCGGCTTTCCTGCCATGATGTGGCGATTCGTGACATCAGAACTGAAAACATTTTTTACTCATTGTGATCAAATAATTTATTTTGCCTTCCCACCTCCGGTATGGAACCGTGGTATTCCCATTGAAACTTGAACACGTGCCAAGCAGCTTCACCAAGCAAAATGGTTGAAGAAGCTTTTAAAAATGAAACATTTTATTCCTACTTGTATTTATCTATGCTGAAGTGATGGGTCTTATCATGGAAGATCGTACAAAAAGGGGAAACGTCTTGGAAAATACAATTTCACATTTTCAGTGAGCCAGCTACCGCCTGTGGCACCGCAGAACAACACGTGGCTAACAACCCATGTGAGTGCCCCTGAACTCTGTTCAAGTCGATCGACGTACAGTATTCAGTAGCAGTGAAAATATTGTAAAGCACTTGCCCAAGTGGCTTAAGCACTCCAACAGAACGCTTCATTCGAAACGGCTTGCTTGCTTGGCACGTGATTAGCAATCACCGAACCGTCATATTGAACATATACCTCCCGGAGATTCCCAAAATGCCAAGTATGTCTGAATTGCACAAATTGACACTTTTTTTCTAAGTTTGATTCCGGAGCTTCAATTTTGTAATTCTGCTTCGCTTAAGAGATTCTTGAGGTCATGGCTTGTGCGTAAATGAAATAAAGCAACGGACGCTGGCATCTCTGGTCATTTATAAGCATTGTAATGTACCCAGCGATTCGTAGCTATGATGAACATGCATTCGATATTATGTGAGGAAAGTGAAAAAAAAAACTTTATCGTAAAGAAATCATTGTGGCTTGTTCCAAGTCAAGGCATGGTTGAGCAGGCCAAAAACATGGCGGTTTCAGACCCCAGTGAAGTTTCCTAAGATACGCCTTCTTAAGACCACCAAAAAGCGAGGTGGACAAGGAAGTGCTTGATAAAGGATATAATTAAATAATGCCATTAATTATCTTCAAAATGGGTGTTTTAATTAACCCAAACACCCAATTTTCACTCATGCACTTCCTTGGAGTTTTCTTGGTATGCATGCAAAGTTTCAGGCTGCTAAATTTCATGGTTTTGGAGTTGTGGAGAAGACACACTGATACACACACACACACACACACACACACACACACACACACACACACACACACACACACACACACACACACACACACACACACACACACACACACACACACACACACACTCTGACGTTTATTAGTATAGATGTACGTAGGGTGCACCCAAGTAGTTGCAGTGTACAAATGTGCACCTGCTTGTTTTTGACATCGTTTTGGGAAAGCATGGCTGTTTCACCAATTCATTTCATTCCATAACTTGGGGAATCCTTACTGTAATTCACAGACTGGTGTTTGTTTGTGTGTTTGGCGAGCCACTTCTACAGTTCTGGGTCAATTATTACATCCAGTCAAGCTACATAGGAGGAGCATGTTTTTATTTTTGCCAGTCATCTTGGAGGCTGGCGGGGAGTGGGGGGGGGGAGGTGGAGGAGGCAGGGTGTCGACTCAAATTCTCTATATAAATGTGTGTCATGTTGTGCTGCTCCAGGTGGAGGAGGGGATTACAAGTCTCCACCACTTACAGTGGAGTATTCCTGTCCCCACATTTTCCAATGCAGTGAGGTGTTTATAATTTTAAGCAGTAGGCTATTTCTGCCAAATGCACATAACCCGGGTTTTTAAAATTACTTTTTTTTTTTCTTTTCTTTTCGGGAGCAACTTAGGCAGCTGTCAGTTGTGTTTACACTACCCAAATAAAAGCATGTATCAAAAGAACTTGTTGCATGCTTGAAACATGACTGCCTGTCGGGTGGGACTCTGCTAGTACATTATAATCTGGCCATTATATTGACAGTGGCCTCTTTTTTTTGGAAGCTGTTTTCGAATAGTTAGCATCTGAAACTGAATGCAAGCAGCTAACCCTTCTTTCAAAGGACAGAATGACAGTTTATCATCTGCTTGTTGACTAAAACAGATGAGTCATCTTTAAAGGTGATTACTCTTACTCTACCTCTGATAATCCTTCCTGTACCATTTACTCTACGAGTGTTGACGATGCCGATAATAAAACGGAAACGACACTTAGTAGAGCGCATACCTCCGGCAGGCTGAACAGTTTACATTTTGTTTCCCACTGATAGACCGGATCTGGATTCGGACCCGAACCAAAATCGAATTGGCTTGTTCTTGTCACTGAACCAACTGATCCACCTCGTTTTGTCAAAACTCATCCACAACTTTTTATACGCCCGATATATATATATATATATATATATATATATATATATATATATATATATATATATATATATATATTTATATATTTATATATTTATATATATATTTATATATTTATATATTTATATATATATATATATATTTATATATTTATATATATATTTATATATTTATATATATATATATATATTTATATATTTATATATATATATATTTATATATTTATATATATATATATATATATATATATATATATATATATATATATACATATTGTTACGAATTTCCGCCCGCCCAGCGTGCGATCGGCCACGTAACTCAAATCGCGAAGCGTCGCCCACCGGAACAGACAATTCAGTCGTGACTCTCTTGGAACTACCGCCAAGGAGCTAGCCACGGGTGGGGGTTTAACCTCACCACAACCCAGTCCGCATTCTACCCGCGCGAAATAGGGTGGATCGCCGAATGTCGATATACCTAAGTACCCGTGTGGGTAGCGTACCGAGGAGTTGTACCACGCTGCAGGTCGACTCCGGACACGAACCGCTTAAGCGGCTCGTTCCGTGCTGCAGGGATAACGGAGCGGAGTTATCGTCGACCTCGACGGTTCAGATTATTTATTGGGTGTCTACACCCACTACCAATACCTTACGTGATGCAAGATGGAACTTTCAAACAAAGGAAAGGACGCAATGAAACGGGAAACAGTTCAACAAACAAGCACTTTATTTCTCTCACACACACACACACACACACACACACACACACACACACACACACACACACACACACACACACACACACACACACACACACGGCAAGCACGTATTCACAACCATACAAAAATGCACATATAACAGTCAAAGCAAGAACAATACACAGAGTTACAACCGAATATAATAATTACACTGGCAGTTATGCAGGTATACACTTGACGGACTGGCGCCACACACACACATTTACACAAAACCCAAAGAAACAAAAGTGGCGACTTCCCTTTTGCGCACCGAGTCCTTCTCCCGCGCCCTCAGCTCCTCCGGCGTGGTCGGTGAGCTCGTGCTTCGCGTTGGCCGCTCGACGCCACGGACGGGGTTTTGGGGAACGAACGGGGTTTTCCGGTGCTATCTCGGTGCGGATGGGGGGGGGGGAAGAAACCTTTGATACTTGGGGCGGAGAGAGGGGAATGGCAGACGCTCCCTCCCACCAGCGGGGTCTCGGGACCGCACTTACTCCGACTGACCCTCCGACCAGGAACTCTCGAGCAGGAGCTTCCTCTCTCTCTCTCTCACCACACCGTCATGTACAAAGGGATCAAGCGCGTTCTGTCCCACCAGTGGACTCTCGAGCAGGAGCTTCCTCTCTCTCACCACACCTTCATGTACAAAGGAATCAAGTGCGCTCCGTCCCACCAGCGGACTCTCGGGCCTGCACCGACTCTGACTGACCCTCCGATCAGGAACTCTCGAGCAGGAGCTTCCTCTCTCTCTCTCTCACCACACCGTCATGTACAAAGGGATCAAGGCGCCGAATTCTCCTCGTCCGCCCCCTTTTGTAGCGCGGGACTCCGCTCTGTCGCTCCGCCCCGTTCTTCGCTCCGCCCTGTTCTTCGCCCCACCCCTCTTCGAGGCGTTTCGAGAAAGGTCTCGACAGGGGGCGTTCCTCCTCCCTGATCGCGTCACACCGCGCATCCACCAATTCGGAGCGAGCTGACCCACCCCTCCCCTTCACACCAAGTGCAGGGAAAATGGTGGGAAAAACCCCCACAGGCTTCACAAGTGCTTTTGTTCTGCCAATCCTTTTTGGACGGTTTCCGTGGTGCGGAACCCCTCTTACCATGGTCCGCGGAGGATGGTGTTCGTAAGCAGGCATAGTGGCGAAGATGGTGGTGATTGTTGTGGGGGTGGTGTGAGCGTGGTGGGCGTTGTGGCGTAGTTGGTGGCGGTTGTTGTTTGCGTGGAGGTTTGTGGCAATGGTGGCTCAAAATAACGATAGATAAAGAAAAACGGCTAACTAAAGCGTCGCAGCCCGAATAAATCACACATATTCCCTCTAAACAATGGGTTTGAACTAACTACACATGAACTTATCGATATATCTCACCTGAGGACCCTTTTTGGTGTATTGCCAATTTCCACAACCGTAAAAAAATATATATATATATATTTTTTTTTGGGGCGTATTATGTGATGTCGTCCGTCCGTTCCTGTCCACACTCTAACTCCCAAAGTTTTCAACTTTCACGTTTCATATTTGGTACATAGGTACAGACTGTAGAGACGGTGTGTCGCGACATATGTTCGTCATCTAAAGTGGTTGCCATGGCAACCAGGATGCTGTTTTCCATGTAGTAGCACAATTCTGTATATACCTTCTTGTTCGGGCATATATTGTGCTCACTTGAGCTCTTGTTGAAATATTGTGCTATATATTGTTTTTGGCCCATCTCTCAAAGGGTGAAAAGCACTTCAAAAATTCTCGTATCCGGAAACTGATTCGGATCTTCACCTAAATCAAATTGATTCATCCTTGTCACACACCCAACCTGCCCGCCAAGTTCTGGCCTATGTTGACCTCAAAAAGAATTGGTGGTTGAATTAATTGGCCAAATGTGCAAATCCTCTTCAATGTCAAGTCAATTGGATGAAAATTGAGGATTTCAGAAATTCAAACAAAGTTGCTGACCTTTGGCCTGTGTTGCCCTTTTGACCTCAAAATCAATCGGCTTCTTGCTTATGACCAACTCCACCATTGGGTGAAGTTTTGTGAAGATCGGTTTAAAATTGTAACCTGTCGGCGATTGACATACAAACAAGCAGAATCACAGATCAGACAAACCGATATACCTGTATTTGCAAATCTTCGATTTTGCAAGTAACACACATAGTACCGTACCTTCGCGACAAAAAGGACAAGGATCGTTACACGGTGGACAAAAGCGCCATTTTTACACCAGAGCTGCGCATGGGACTTATGATTTAAAAAAAACATGCTCCAAAGAAATGGACAATGGGAAGGATGCTTTATGATGTCATAATGACGTAATCACCTATTATTTACCATATAAAACCAAGTCAGTTTCAAAATTGCACCATAAAATGATATGATGTGATATTTAAGACATTTTCCTCCATCACCATTGCAAAGAAGTAAATAAAGCTACTGCAATGAAATTTTTACAAAAAAAAAACAGTCTCAAAGTGCTTCCTGAACAGACCACACAGTTATACATTAGTCACATATTAATGTATCCTAATGGTAATACCAGAATTCCAATGTGAGGTGTAATAGATATTGTAATAGCACACTTTCATTATTTGTCTCATCTGTTTCACGAGAATATTGCATTGTATCATCACCAAGATTTTTCATACAGAGATGATGATGTCATAATGCCATCATAGCACCTAATTGGTCAGTTTTGATTACAAGCAATGATTAACAGCATATTCCTTGACCTGTAGCAACTTAAAACCTAACCATAGCATTCTGTGATCATATTTTCCTCACTTGTTTGTATTATTATGTAATTATACATAATGACGTCATAAAATACCTTTCCGGCAAGCCAATTTTTTTTTTTTTGGAGCATGACTTTTTCTTAATTCGTAAGTTGATGCAGTTATTTGGTGAAAAAATGGTCCTTTTGTCCGCCGTATCACGATTTTTTCATGAAGGTACCTCACTAACAGACAGACTGGGGTGAAAACACAACCTCCATCCACCTTGGGTGGCGGAGTTAATGACCATTATAAGCACCATAAAAGACAGCTGATGGGATGTCATCAGACATAAGAGCAATATAACAACAAAGACTACGGTGACAAGACTGAATAGTTTTGAGGCAAAACCTTCAACTGATTAGAAGTGTAAGCTGAAGTAACATAACAAGATTAATTCCTAACTTGCTATCTCATTATTGATTGCACTTGGAGGACATCTTCTACTGAGAAAAGTAGGAAGGTGCAGAAATTGCAGTAATTCTGTAATGATGAAAATGTTTGGAAATCTGTCAAGATATGTTGTCAAACACTGCAAAAGTGGAGTAGTGTTTTTAAATCTGTGAAAGCTCGTGAAAAATTAGACTACACATTTCCAGTGTGCCGGCACGATAGCCTTGAAGTATGCACACGTCTATGAGCTTGTTTACCCTGGTTTGAATCCCGACCCAGCTATAAACTGCTGTCATGGTGTTTTGCGGGCATGGTGATTCATCAATGCATGTGCCATCCTTCGGATGGACATTAAGGCCTAAGTTACATTTGCCACGGCGGCCGTGGGGTCTACAAAATCTATGGCCACGAGCAATTATAGGGCGGCCACAGTATTTCCACGGTCACACAATGTCGCAGTCACATATGTTTTTATTTTTCAGGTAGCCTCACAGCATATTTATAAATTGTGGAGACCGAAAATGTGGGGGTGCCATATGGTCTTTGATTTGATGTCGCACGGTGACCTTAGGGCGTTCCTGCGGCGGTCATAGAATTTTCAAGGCAGACGCAAGGTACCCGCAAGGCGACTAAGGCGAACGTGCAGCCAGACGGACGGTAACGAGTGGGGTCTTTTTTTTCCTTCTTTTTTTTACCAGTTCTTTTGTTTTGGCTTGTCGAATTGCTACGGCGAACGTAGAAATGAAAAAAGTTAGAACTCCGCGCTATAGTTCCACGGCGACCCCTACGGCCTGTAAAATATATTCGGTAAAATAAACCAGGGAGTCTGGAACACTGACGCTAAACATTACCTCGATGTGTTTCGACTTATGAGTAACTTACAAGTAACATGTGTCGACGTGTGTCAACGATCGCGTAACGTGCCTACAACTTATGGCCAGCGTATGCGGAACGTGTGTCGTATGCTGGCATAAGTCGAAAAATTTTCAACATGCTGAAAATTTGTCGATTTACTCGGCGTACTACGACGTATGCCAGCGTGCTTCAGCGTGCTCTTAACATATACAAAACTTACCCATAACTTATTCAACGTGTGCCAGCGTATTCGGCAAATTTTTCATGCGTCGGCATACGCTGGCTAAAACGTCAAGGTGTGATAGCGGCTTGACACTTCGATGTCTAGTGCGGTTATGATTTGAATCGTCGAGCCGCAGCCTTTTAATAGGCTACGCCACGTGATCGTCGGCGATACGCTGCTGCGCACTATGCATAAGTTAGAATATCGTTGGGAATAGGTTGTGAACGCCGACAACACGCTCAGCATTCGTTGATACAAGTTATCTATATTTTATCGAAACGTTCTGTGAACGTTACTAATACGTTATGCATACGTCCAACTCGTGATGAATATGTCCAAAACTGGAAAAAAAACATCAATAGTTCAGCGTACGCCAGCGTTTTACATAGATTTTGATAACTTGCCATACGCTGGCTAAAACGTCAAGGTGTGACAGGGTCTTAAGCGCCATTTCTCGGAGGAGAGCCACTATCGTTTTCAAATGCACCGGAAACCTGTTCTTTTCCTTCTCCTTTCGTATGCAGCACATGGCGGGGGGATGGGGGAAGGGGGGAGGGGAGGGGTGTGAGCAGCATAATTTCCTGGGGCGCAGCTGTGTTGCCGATTCTGTGCCCCCTTGTAGGTTTGAGTGGAAATTTGTCATTTGTTCAGGGAGCCGGTGATAAACACCATAGGATCTTAAACATCCATCAACTAATGCTCATGCTAGGAGACAGGATGCCCAGCTTAGGCCTAAGTCACATTTGCTCTACGGCGAGGATACGGCGGCCGTACGCCCTCTGAATTGACAGAAACGTGCGGTGGCCGCAGAGTTTCTGCGGTGGCCGCAGAGTGGCCCTACACCGTTTGGCTATATTTTACAGGCTGTAGTGGTCACCGTGGAATTGTAGCGCGGAGTTATAACTTTTTTCGCCGTAGCAATTCGTTCGCCGTAGCAATTCGACAAGCCGAAACAAAAGAACTGGTAAAAAAAAAACAAAAGAAGAAAAAAAAAGAACCCACTCGTGACCGTCCGTCTGGCTGCATGCCCCCCTACAGTCGCCTTGCGGGCACCTTGCATCTGCCTTGAAAATTCTATGGCTGCCGCAAGAACACCCTAAGGTCACCGTGCGACATCAAATCAAAGACCATACGGCACCCCCACGTTTTCGGTCTCCACAATTTAAAAATCCAACTATTACAGCGCTTCTTCTCTCCATGCTCTGAATTCGCCTTCATTGCATCCATCAAGAATTGTGTTAAATCGCATCTCTGACCTAAAACTTTAAAAAACCACAGTTTGCCATGGATGCTCGCTTTCCATCAAACATTCTTTTTTTCCAACTTCAGTGCCAACTCACCCCCCTCACCCCTCACTCTCACTCTCAAAGCAACCATCCCACTCTTCTCCCTCCAAGGCTCCCTCTCAGCTCTCTCAAAAATCCCCCCTCACCTTTCTCCCACCTTTCATCCCCCTCACTCTTCCTTCTCAAAGTTGCCCCCCTCTCATCCACCAACCTGCCTCCCTCCACTGCCCTCTCACCTCCATCTCTTCACTCCACCTCCTCAAATCCTCAACTGCCTTCTTCCTTGTCTCTTGTCCCCCTCTCCCCCAGCACCACAGAGCCTTTTCTCCTCCTCATTCGGCCCCCTCCCCTCGCTGTTCTGCAATTCCCCACACTCCTTCAGCAACCCTCCTTACCTGCCCCCCTCATCCCTTGTCCTACCCTCCCCCTCCCCCTCCGCCTCCTGCACCCAAATCCTCCTCCCCTTCCTCTTCATTAAAAGTGTGGACCTCAAATATCCAGGGCCTTCGCTCAAACCTTTCAGATCTTTCCATACAGGTTGCCACTGACAAACCAGACATTATCTGCCTAACAGAAACTTTCCTCTCCCAAGACGTGTCTGACTCCCAAGTATCTCTCCCTGGCTACTCCCTCTTACGGTATGACAGACCTGAGCCTCGTCCTGGTGGAGGTGTTGCTCTCTTCATCAAAGACTCTATTCCTCACTCTCCATGCACTGCTCTCACTCCCCCACACCCCAGGAATACCTCTGGCTTCGGCTTCCCCTCCACTCCCACCTCATGTTTATATGTGTACTGTACCGTCCACCGAACAGTGATGACTCCATCTACACCTCACTATCCGAAAACATGGACCATCTTCTATCTTCTCATCCAAACTCTCTCTTCCTCTTATGTGGTGACTTCAATTGTCATCACGCCAGTTGGCTCGGTGTGGGTACCTCTCTCACCTGCCATGGCACCTCAGCAAAAGCTTTCTGCGACTCATTGGGACTGACTCAATCGGTCAACTTCCCGACCCGGATCTCAACCAATGGTACTCCATCTCTTCTGGATCTGATTTTGACAAATTTCCCTGACAATATCTGCTGCTCTTCCTTCGCTCCAATTGGTTCTTCTGACCACGTCCTTGTCAAAGTGGACATCTCTCTGGCTGTTATCAGAGAACCACCTCACCGCCGTCGAGTCTGGCATTTCACTCAAGCCGACTGGCAGGGTCTCCGAGCAGCCATCAAACTTACAGACTGGTCTGCTATCACTACTTTCTCAAACATCAACTCATCCTGGGAATTCTTTCAAAGAAACTTGCTCTCCCTCATGCACAGATTTATCCCCTCTCGTGTTCAGTTGTCTTACCCTTCCTCCCACCCTTGGTTTACTGAAGCTTGTGGCGAGGCAGTTGTCCTGAAACAACTTGCCTTTGCCTCATGGAAAGCAAACCCAACTGAGGGCAATCTCAGTTCTTTCCACAAAGCTCGGAGCAAGTGTGTATCTACCCTCAGGAGAGCCAGAAAACAACATCTTTCTCATCTCAAGTCTGAACTCTCAAACCTCTCTCCCTCCTCAAAATCCTGGTGGCGTTTAATCAAATCTGTTTCTGGTGTATGTTCCCCCTCCATCCCCTCCCTTACCTCAAATGGCCGCACTGCTGATTCCACACGTGATAAAGCTGAATGTCTAAACTCGGTGTTTGCAGCTAAATCTTGTGTCCTAAACCCATCACTATCTCTACCCACTTTACCCAGTCGCACCCAACTGTCCCTGGACTCTGTATCCTTTTCTCCTGACAAGGTGGAGAGCTTGCTTTCAAACCTCGAGTCAGATTCTGCAACCGGTCCAGATGGCATCAGCCCACGTGTCCTCAAAGCCTGCTCTTCTGCTCTTGCTCACCCACTCTCTGTTCTATTCACCCTCTCATTTGCCCAAGGTCATCTGCCATCTGCTTGGAAATCTGCTAACATCACTGCCCTGCATAAAAAAGGTGCAAAAACAGATCCCTGTAACTACAGACTAATCAGCCTTCTCCCAATCATCAGCAAGGTGATGGAATCCATCATCGCCTCAGATATGAAATCCTTCCTCTTCTCCAATGGCTTGATTTCCAATCATCAATTTGGTTTCAGACCAGGTCACTCTACCCTGGATATGCTGCTTCTGCTCTCCCATCAATGGATGGAGGTCCTCAATGCCAGACAGGAAATCCGAGCCGTATCCCTGGACATATCACGTGCTTTTGACACAGTCTGGCACCCTGCCCTACTCACCAAACTCTCTTCCCATGGTATTCAAGGCCATCTCCACTCATGGCTCGCAGACTTCCTCTCCTGTCACAGTCAACGTGTGGCCCTAAATGGAGTTCTTTCATCCCCTCTTCCTGTGCAGGCTGGAGTTCCTCAAGGTAGCGTTCTGGGCCCTGTTCTTTTTCTGGTTTTCATCAATGATCTCTCGGACTCTCTGGAAAATCCTCTGTTTCTCTTTGCCGACGACTCCACCCTCTGCCGTACCATCTGTCATCCCTCAGACCGGCAAGCAGCAGCTTCTTCACTCACTGCAGATCTGGATAAAATCACAAACTGGTCCAACACGTGGAACATGTCTTTCAATCCAGACAAATCTCACACTCTCACTATGTCTCTTCGAAAGGACCGTTTACAAAACCCCCCATCCACTTTCTCAACAATCCTCTGGAAGAAGTCTTTTCTTTCAAGCTTCTAGGTCTCACTATCTGCCATGACCTTTCCTGGGAAAGTCACATTTCCAACCTCGCCTCAAAAGCCAGTCGCCGACTGGGAATCCTCCGTCGTGCTAAGTCCTTCCTCGGCCCTCTTGAGCTCCTGACCACTTACAAAGCTTTTGTCCGTAGCCTGATGGAGTACTGCTCTCCCCTCTGGGCTGGTGCTCCTGCCTCCCACCTTTCTCGGCTTCACGCTGTCGAAACCAGGGCATTTAAGATCATCGGCATCTCCCGCAATGAAGCTGAGTCTTTGGGCCTCTCACTCAATCACCGCAGGTTGGTCGGTGGTCTTTCTGTCTTCTACCGACTCCTCTCCAGCCTTGCCCCCCTGCTCTCTCTGCGATTTGTCCCCACCACATTTCCACAGGGCGCTCAAGGTCTGCCAACAACCCCCTTCTGGTAAAACTACCAAAATCACGAATCACTGCTCATCTTCACTCTTTCATTCCTCTTTTTTCCCGCCTTTGGAATAAACTTCCTCACTCTATTCTTTCCCATTCTTCCCTCCAGGCTTTCAAAACAGCTGTTCACCACCACCTCTTATCTTCCCCCATCCAAATCCTCGATCTTTTCTACCCCCGATAATCCACCCAAGCCCACTTCCTTCATTTCTCCTGCTTTCCTTCCTGAAAGTCCCTGTAATGTCCATCTTCTCTTCGCCATGTTCCCCGTCCCATCCCCATCCCTCTCCCTTCCACAGTTCACCTAATGTGTCTGTTCCCCACTGTTTTGTCCCTTCCACTCCCGCCCCTCTTGTCTCATGCCTCCTTGCTGTGAGTTGTGTGTTAGCTCTCATGCGAGCCTCGACCAAGGTATACAAAAAAAAAAAAAAAAAAAATACGCCGTGCGGCAACCCGAAAAATAAAAACATATGTGACTGCTACATTGTATATTGTATATTGCTACATTGTACATTGACTGCTATATACACTGCGGCCGCCCTATAATTGCTAGTGGCCGTAGATTTTGTAGACCCCACGGCCGCCGTGGCAAATGTGACTTAGGCCTTACCTCGACGTGTTTCGACTTATGAGTAACTTACAAGTAACGTGTGTCGACGTGTGTCAACGATCGCGTAACGTGCCTACAACTTATGGCCAACGTATGCAGAACGTGTGAGTCATACGCTGACATACGTCGAAAAATTTCAAGCATGTTAAAATTTGTCGACGAGCTCGGCATACTACGACGTATGCCAGCGTGCGCTTAACATATACAAAACTTACCCATAACGTATTCGACGTGTGCCAGCGTTTTAGACAAACTTTTCATACGTCGGCATACGCTGGCTAAATCGTCAAGGTGTGACAGGGCCTTTAGCAAGTTTAAATCCATTTCAGCTTAATGCAGAATGCAACTCATCAAAGATACCAGTATCAAATGGCAAAAAAGATGTGAGAATGGTAGGACACTTGAAGAGGAATTTTGCAATCGGCACACTGACTGGGACACTTGGTTTCAACCACCTAATGTATTTGGTTCTGCAGATTGGCGAAGTGAAGAGTCAGCCAGGCTGCTGACGCAGAACACTGAAGCAAGGCACGGTGACACTGCTGACAACAACTTTGTCTTTGTGGGTGAGGGAAGTTATTCAAATGAAATGCCTGAATTCTCTCAGATCAGCATCGATGACCTCACGATGCGAAAGGTACACTTTTAATGCCCCGTTTCTGCTGCATGCTGTTCTGTTCTAACCATTCACGTGTTTGTGCTCGTGGTTTATAAACATAAGGTTTATGAACAGTGTATTAATTTATCCTTATTAAGAACTTGTAACCTTTCTAGCTCCCTTCCATGCACACGACGAGATCATTACAAGGTCATGGGTTCTGGTTTTCCACATCAACCCAGGGATGTGCCTTTTACATTTCTGAAGAAGGCATTGCTGTTACTTTGTGGTGAAGGAGCACAATGAAGGGGGTATTATATAAAACTAGGTAGAAAGCCCATGATGGAGCCAAGTGCACCCCCCCCCCCCCCCAATCATCACCATCACAGCACGGTTGTTAAATAATATAACTCACAGCCTTGTGGATTAATTTTTGTTTCGTAAAGAAAAGTATGATTATTTTAAAAATACATTTATTTCCAAAGTGACAATGGAATTTCAAATGGCAAATAAAACATTTTCTATATTTAAAAGTCATGCTTTATTGAATTCGATCAGTTACTTTATAAATGATGTTAATAGAAAAAAAAATCTATCTATTGCTGAAGTTCCTTGAGAACAACATTTCTTGTGAATACGTGAATACTGTTCATAGGATTTCTTTGGTTCTCGTGAACAGCGATCAGTAGCTTCAAGTATTCTTCATGTTTAGTTCTGCTGAGAGCTTCTGTCGTGGCCAAAAATATTGGCACCCTTGCACTTTTTTCAAACAATGCACCATTTCTTCCAGAAAGAAAATTGTTGAAATTTTAAAATCGTTTTGTATCCACAACTATATTTCTTTCGTTTGCAATGGAACAAAACAAAAAAGCTGAAAAAAATTACTAAATCTTAGTTTATTCCACAGAAATCCTAAAATGGCCCGGACAATATTATTAGCACCTTTTAATAG
Organism: Eptatretus burgeri; assembly: GCF_056783735.1. NCBI lineage: Eukaryota > Metazoa > Chordata > Myxini > Myxiniformes > Myxinidae > Eptatretus > Eptatretus burgeri. The sequence continues at coordinate 59,212,352 of NC_140966.1, forward strand.
TTGTTAGAAATATGATTTCAAGCAGGTGATTCTCCTTTCCTTTGCAATTGAACTCACCTGTGGTCAGTTGCAGGTGCCTGCAATATAAAAACCACTCGTTCAACCAGTTTGAATTGAGAAAAGGAGTCATTCTGCTGTTTTGTGTCACTGTATGTACCGCAATGAGCATGGAGAAAAGAAAGAAAACCAGAAAATTGTCTGAGGAGGTTAGGCACAAGATTATAAGCAAGCATGGACAATCTCAAGGCTACAAGTCCATCTGCAGAGACCTTGATGTTCCTGTGTCCACTGTACGCAATGTTATCAGGAAGTTTAAGGCCCATGGCACTGCAGTCAACCTCCTTGGACGTAGCTGCAAGAGAAAACTTGATTGAATATTGCAGTGATGGAATGTTCGAATGGTGGAGAAAGCACCTCGATCAACTGCCAAACAGATTCAAGCTGACATTCAGACACAAGGTACGACAGTTTCAATTTGCACCATCCGTCACCAACTCAATTAAAGGAGGTTCTATGATAGGAGACCCAGGAGGATCCCACTGCTGAGACAGACAGACAGACAGACAGACAGACAGACAGACAGACAGGCAGACAGACGAAAGCTTGACTGGAGTTTGCCAAAACACACCTGAAGAAGCCAAAATCCTTCTGGGAGAATGTCCTGTGGACAGATGAGACCAAATTCGAGCTTTTTGGGAAATCACATAATCTCTATGTTTAGAAAAAACAAAATGAAGCCTTCAAAGAAAAGAACACCTTCCTGACAGTTGAACATGGCAGAGGTTCAGTGATGTTTTGGGGTTTCTGTGCTGCCTCTGGCACTGGGTACCTTGAATGTGTGCATGGCATCATGAAATCGGGAGATTACCAAGGCATTTTGGAGTGCAATGTTACAAGGAATTACAAGTAAATTTTGCACATGATTATTCCATTCGGCCCATCATGCCTGCATCTCACCAATACCATATTTTAATAAATCCGTCAATACCCCTTCCCTTCGTGTGCAGCCTTTTGGCTGCTACACTGGTACTCATTTCGCCGACCTCGGAAGGATGTTCAACCCAGTGTCAGAAAGCTGGGTGTCCGTTGAAGGTCACGGGTCTTGCAATAGGACAATGACCCTATAAACACATCAAAAGCACCCAGGATTTGTTCAAGACAAAATGCTGGACTGTTCTGAAGTGACCAGCAATGAGTCAAGATTTAAATCCCATTGAAAACCATTGGGGAGATCTGAGAACAGCAGTTTGGAGAAGGCACCCTTCAAATTTTGGAGAAATGGAGCAGTTTGTGCAAGAAGAGTGGGCCAAAATGCCAGTAGAGAGGTGTCGGAAGCTCATTCATGGCTGGCTCTAGGAAGCGCTTGACTGCAATTATTTTGTCCAAAGGCTGTGCTACCAAATATTAAATCGAGAATGTCAATAATTTTGTCAATGCCATTTCTTTTTATTTCCTGATTTAAAAGCATATATTCAGTTCTAAATCAAAAACAAAGGTTTCTGTAATTTTAACAGTGACATAAAGAATTATGGAGACCAAATACTTTAGTCAATTTCATCTTATTTTTGGAGAAAATTGTGAGTTATTTGAAAAAAATTGCACGGGTGCCAATATTTTTGGCCACGACTGTACGTAAAGCTGTCCGTGACCAAGCACTAGTTCCGGCAAGTAAACTCCAACCCTGCCAAAGGATTGCCCTTGAGACGTGTTAACGGTAATCACAAATGCGGGTATGACGAGGGAACTGCCTCCTCTTCAGGATGACTCTCAGATTGGTCTCGCTGGGAGCCAGCTCTATTCTGGGAATGAACACATTTTCTTTGTTGTTGCTGCCACTGATAATTTCTGCATTTGTGAAACGAGTGGATTTTTTTTTTCTATGATCAAACACGTACCATTGAGGAAACCTTTTCATGGATTCACGTTGCTTATGAACATAATTGGATCCAATTTTTTTTCAGCTGTAGCACATGAGGTGGCATCACAGATTGAGTTTGCTGGTTGAGCAACTCAATTGGGAAGTTTATTCCTGCTCTCTCATCAGTGACAATGGAATCAGCGCTTCTGTACTGTGTTGTCTCTCCAGGAATAAGTGCAAGAATGTCATTGTTCAGCTTGAGTGCTTTTCTGTTTTTAGGGGTGAGGATGATTCTGGTTGATGTGTCCGCAACTGCTTGATCATTGCTGAGATCGATTGCTTCCGCGTATATTGTGCTTACAATGTAGTTTTCAACAACCATTGCTTGTGAGATCTCCACTATATCTGCATTCAATCCAGAATCATTGCTTAAGCTCCTATTTCCAATCTCCAGATTGAGTCGTCCTATCTCCAATCTCCAGAGCTTGCTCTCCTCATGTTCAGTGAGGTTTAGTTCCTCCACAATGGCAAGTTCTTAATGCGTGACTCTTATGTCTGCATTTGATCCTCAAGGTATCATGTTGGCTGTTTGGCGGAAGTCACCTCCCAACAGCAGAATTTTGCCACCAAATGGTTTAATGCTGTGCATAGTTTCTTGACGAGTGTCGAAGAATTCTCAATTCCTCCTGTACATTTGAGTCATTTATTAAATGAAAAACATACGCGCATATATGGAGAACTAGAGGTAACACAAACAAGCAACATGCTCATCCTCTGATTCTGCAGTACATTGAGACATTGAATTCATATATAATATTCAGTAAGACTATGTGTGGTCATCCTCGAGACATAATGGGGCCAAGGCTGACAGTTTGGGGTTCAGGGGAGGGATCACTCATAGCCTTATCGTAGTGGCCATCTGGAGGTTAGCTTAAATTCAAAAGGCTGGGGAATATTTATGACCTGATGGTTGATGGGAGTTCTGGAAATTATCTTCACACATATTCCATTGAAACTAGACTCCTGCTTCCAGCCTGACTTTTAGACATCAGTATATAATTATTTGGATAAGAATCCCTTAATAAGCTAAGTAGATTATTCTATTCTACTGAATGAAGATTAAATATTATTTGTGAGGCCAATCTGTTTTGGGGAACAGGGGTATTTTACTTATCAGACTGGTAACCTTCCAATACAGTCAAGAGATATGAGGTTGTTTATAATGCAAATAAATATTATTTAAATAGATACATATTCAAGCACATAGATGTAATAATCATGTTGTATTTGAATACATTTCCCATTGAAAAGTTATAACAGTACATTGTGCTAAATTCTAAAAACATTTACTTTTCCAAGTTAATTTAATTATCAATCGAGTTTATTTGGCAACATTTTATATCTTTTTATCACCCTTAAACCCATAATGCTAATTTTGGAGAAATTTGCATCCACACGAGCATATTGATAAGGCACAACTCATTCGTTGACAGCATTGAAGCTTCATCAATGATGAGTAGAGCTGCCTTGTGTATGCGCTGAGAGTCACCTGATGGCATTCTCATGGATGAGGTTGAGGTTTCCAATATCAGAACTGGAAGCCAGAATCCACTGTGGGCTGTTCTTCCTCCCTTCAGCAAATCAGCTGCTATTCCTGTAGTGGTGAAGGGAAGAACAGTCTGGCCTCTTCCTCTGAGAAAGCTCATCAACATATTGTTGAGATGCACTTTCCCTGATCCTCCTGGTCCGTCGAGGAGGAATAATCGCTGCTCTGCTTCTTTGTCAGCTATTGCGTCCAGTATTATCTCATACATTTCGCTGCAATGGATTCCGGTTTTGAATCCTGTCCTCAGCTTCTGCTGATTCTTCCAGAGTATTTATCTGGTATGCCTGGTGTTGGCTTCATGGTTAGGGTGGTGGTCTTGGGATCCGAGGATCCCGAGTTCAAATCCCACTCGGCTGTTGAATTTATACCAGGTGGGGTTGACTCTGCCCGTCATCCTTCCGAGGTCGGCGAAATGAGTGCCAGCTTGTTGGTATACTGTGTCGGAGTGGCGACCCATCCAGGATTGTGCCCAATAACCAAGGAGACTGCTTAGGCAGCACCAACGCTCTGCACAGAGTATGGTCCCAATGGATGGATGGATGGATTTATCTGGTGCACGTCGTTGAGTAACACACTTTTTTCACTTTCATCACCACCATCATCAAACGCCTGATTGTCATACCTTCAAATCGCTGGATCCATTGCTTTTGTAAGTGCTATAATTTTAAAATTGGGAGCTTGGAGCAATTTTATGCATTATATGATGCAAATTTTTCCCAGGATGACCTTTCATGGACGAATTAAAGTACATCATCAAAATATGATTTTGGTTTTGAGGATCGGAACATGTGGATTAATTAAATAACTTGAAATCTGGAGTGAAATCTGAAAATTTAAAGAAATCGGTGATATTTTGTTTTTTGTGGGTATGGATCCCATTACCAATAAGCTTGCTTTGACTTGCCAAGCCAGCCGTTCCTTATCAACCGTTTTTGTTGGAGTACCTGCTCGAGTGTTTAAGCCTTTTGGTGAGTGCTCTACAAGCTTCGATCTCTACAAGCTTCCATTGTGATACCGTGGCTCAGTTCTCTGTGGGAACATCTCTGGAGTAAGCAAGGCAAAATAAATTGGAGAATTAGAATGAGTAAAGCAACAGGGCAAGTGAATTGCAAGTTCAAGAGAGAATTGAAAAATTATTTCAGTGGCTACAAAGCAATGAATCTATGAATCCCCATACCACGGCAGGATAGCTGAGATGTACGCACAATTGCTCTAAGCTGTCTTGCCTGGGTTCAAATATCAACCCAGCTATAAATTGTCATCCCAGTGTTTAACTGGCAGGGTGATAATCAATGTGTGTGCCGTCTCTTGGATGGATGTTAAACTGGGCGTCACATCTGCCGGAATTTCTCCTCCTCTCTCTCCCTCTTTCTCCTACCCTCTCCCCCTCTTTCTCCCACCCTCTCCCCTCTTTCTCCTACCCTCTCCCCCTCTTTCTCCCACCCCTCTCCCCTTCTTTCTTCCACCCTCTCTCCCTCTTTCTTCCACCCTCTCTCCCTCTTTCTTCCACCCTCTCTCCCTCTTTCTCCCACCCCTCTCTCCCTCTTTCTCCCACCCCTCTCTCCCTCTTTCTCCCACCCCTCTCTCCCTCTTTCTCCCACCCCTCTCTCCCTCTTTCTCCCACCCCTCTCTCCCTCTTTCTCCCACCCCTCTCTCCCTCTTTCTCCCACCCCTCTCTCCCTCTTTCTCCCACCCCTCTCTCCCTCTTTCTCCCACCCCTCTCTCCCTCTTTCTCCCACCCCTCTCTCCCTCTTTCTCCCACCCCTCTCTCCCTCTTTCTCCCACCCCTCTCTCCCTCTTTCTCCCACCCCTCTCTCCCTCTTTCTCCCACCCCTCTCTCCCTCTTTCTCCCACCCCTCTCTCCCTCTTTCTCCCACCCCTCTCTCCCTCTTTCTCCCACCCCTCTCTCCCTCTTTCTCCCACCCCTCTCTCCCTCTTTCTCCCACCCCTCTCTCCCTCTTTCTCCCACCCCTCTCTCCCTCTTTCTCCCACCCCTCTCTCCCTCTTTCTCCCACCCCTCTCTCCCTCTTTCTCCCACCCCTCTCTCCCTCCCTCTCTTTCTCCCTCCACCCCCCCTTAATATTCTCATCTGCAAAATAACTGGTTGTATTTGCTCATAATTAATAAATCCAGCTTTCCATAGGTAGCAACTCTCACCATAGCATTGTGGTAATGCTCCATCATGTTTTGCAGGGATCCCATAAAATATGGAGTTAGGGTCACAGTCCTCTCGTGCATGCCAGTATTGTTTACTCCATTCGCCAGATGATCTGCTCGGCCCCTATATTGCTCAACTTTTAACATGCCTTTCTAAGCTCTGATGAAATTCAAATTCTTGGCTTCAACCTGGAGATAGGAGTCAACTGCCCAATGCTGAAATAGCTTCCCACCATGTCATATATCTTCCCTGACAATATCTGCTGCTCTTCCTTCGCTCCAATTGGTTCTTCTGACCACGTCCTTATTAAAGTGGACATCTCTCTGGCTGTTATCAGAGAACCACCTCACCGCCGTCGAGTCTGGCATTTCACTCAAGCCGACTGGCAGGGTCTCCGAGCAGCCATCAAACTTACAGACTGGTCTCCTATCACTACTTTCTCAAACATCAACTCATCCTGGGAATTCTTTCAAAGAAACTTGCTCTCCCTCATGCACAGATTTATCCCCTCTCGTGTTCAGTTGTCTTACCCTTCCTCCCGCCCTTGGTTTACTGAAGCTTGTGGCGAGGCAGTTGTCCTGAAACAACTTGCCTTTGCCTCATGGAAAGCAAACCCAACTGAGGGCAATCTCAGTTCTTTCCACAAAGCTCGGAACAAGTGTGTAGCTACCCTCAGGAGAGCCAGAAAACAACATCTTTCTCATCTCAAGTCTGAACTCTCAAACCTCTCTCCCTCCTCAAAATCCTGGTGGCGTTTAATCAAATCTGTTTCTGGTGTATGTTCCCCCTCCATCCCCTCCCTTACCTCAAATGGCCGCACTGCTGATTCCACACGTGATAAAGCTGAATGTCTAAACTCGGTGTTTGCAGCTAAATCTTGTGTCCCAAACCCATCACTATCTCTACCCACTTTACCCAGTCGCACCCAACTGTCCCTGGACTCTGTATCCTTTTCTCCTGACAAGGTGGAGAGCTTGCTTTCAAACCTCGAGTCAGATTCTGCAACCGGTCCAGACGGCATCAGCCCACGTGTCCTCAAAGCCTGCTCTTCTGCTCTTGCTCACCCTCTCTCTGTTCTATTCACCCTCTCATTTTCCCAAGGTCATCTGCCATCTGCTTGGAAATCTGCTAACATCACTGCCCTGCATAAAAAGGTGCAAAAACAGATCCCTGTAACTATAGACCAATCAGCCTTCTCCCAATCATCAGCAAGGTTATGGAATCCATCATCGCTTCAGACATGAAATCCTTCCTCTTCTCCAATGGCTTGATTTCCAATCATCAATTTGGTTTCAGACCAGGTCACTCTACCCTAGATATGCTGCTACTGCTCTCCCATCAATGGATGGAGGTCCTCAATGCCAGACAGGAAATCCGAGCCGTATCCCTGGACATATCACGTGCTTTTGACACAGTCTGGCACCCTGCCCTACTCACCAAACTCTCTTCCCATGGTATTCAAGGCCATCTCCACTCATGGCTCGCAGACTTCCTCTCCTGTCGCAGTCAACGTGTGGCCCTAAATGGAGTTCTTTCATCCCCTCTTCCTGTGCAGGCTGGAGTTCCTCAAGGTAGCGTTCTGGGCCCTGTTCTTTTCTGGTTTTCATCAATGATCTCTCGGACTCTCTGGAAAATCCTCTATTTCTCTTTGCCGATGACTCAACCCTCTGCCGTACCATCTGTCATCCCTCAGACCGGCAAGCAGCAGCTTCTTCGCTCACTGCAGATCTGGATAAAATCACAAACTGGTCCAACACGTGGAACATGTCTTTCAATCCAGACAAATCTCACACTCTCACTATGTCTCTTCGAAAGGACCGTTTACAAAACCCTGCCATCCACTTTCTCAACAATCCTCTGGAAGAAGTCTTTTCTTTCAAGCTTCTGGGTCTCACTATCTGCCATGACCTTTCCTGGGAAAGTCACATTTCCAACCTTGCCTCAAAAGCCAGTCGCCGACTGGGAATCCTCCGTCGTGCTAAGTCCTTCCTCGGCCCTCTTGAGCTCCTGACCACTTACAAAGCTTTTGTCCGTAGCCTGATGGAGTACTGCTCTCCCTCTGGGCTGGTGCTCCTGCCTCCCACCTTTCTCGACTTCACGCTGTCGAAACCAGGGCTTTTAAGATCATTGGCATCTCCCGCAATGAAGCTGAGTCTTTGGGCCTCTCACTCAATCACCGCAGGTTGGTCGGTGGTCTTTCTGTCTTCTACCGACTCCTCTCCAGCCTTGCCCCCTGCTCTCTCTGCGATTTGTCCCAACCACATTTCCACAGGGCGCTCAAGGTCCGCCAACAACCCCCTTCTGGTAAAACTACCAAAATCACGAATCACTGCTCATCTTCACTCTTTCATTCCTCTTTTTTCCCGCCTTTGGAATAAACTTCCTCACTCTATTCTTTCCCATTCTTCCCTTCAGGCTTTCAAAACAGCTGTTCACCACCACCTCTTATCTTCCCCCATCCAAATCCTCGATCTTTTCTACCCACGATAATCCAGCCAACCCCACTTCCTTCAATTCTCCTGCTTTCCTTCCTGAAAGTCCCTTTAATGTCCATCTTCCGCTCGCCATGTTCCCCGTCCCATCCCCATCCCTCTCCCTTCCACAGTTCACCTGTGTCTGTTCCCCAATGTTTTGTCCCTTCCACTCCCGCCCCTCTTGTCTCATGCCTCCTTGCTGTGAGTTGTATGTTAGCTCTCATACGAGCCTCGACCAAGGTATACAAAAAAAAAAAAAAAAAAAAAAAAAAAAAAAAAAAAAATATGGGATTAAATTCTCCTTCTCTCACTGCACTACCTTGTACAGCAGCAGGCTGATGTTCGTGCGGTGAGCATTCTCTCCCCACCATATTCATCTGCATATGGGGCTGGCATCCTGGTTCACCATCGGGGAAGAACACTGAATATGTCATGGGATCCAAGTTGGTGCTCAGGTTGCTTAGATTTATCATGAGGGTAGACGCGGAAATCCCTCTCGAAGGGCAGCTCTCCATCCGTATTCCACAATATCATCACCAGGTGATATACCTGTCAAAGACAATTGATGGGATTTCAAAGGACAGGAGAGCATTACTACTTCTATTACTTGCTACTACCATCAACAATCAGATAGAATGGTGCTAGAAGCGCCCCCTATGGGAATGTTGTGCTGTCATTCAGCATTTTGAACATTTTGAGAAAAGTCTACTTTCACCTTGGCTGAACGGAATACATGTCGAAGCTGCAAGTTGATTGACATTGCATAAGCAGAATTATCTTCAACATTGTGAACAAGAAGGGCACTCAGTGGAGCGCATACCTCTGTCACGCAATGCTTGATCCACGAGAACATATCAGGCCCAAGACATTTTTGAAATATCATGCTATATCTCGTTTTTGGCCCTATCAATCAATGATGATCAAAGAATCTTTTTTTTTTAAAATCAAACAATTCTCATATCCGGATCCGTATTTTGATTTTCACCAAAATCAGTTCGTCCTTGTCACATACCCGACGTGTCCACCAAGTTTTATCCAAATCAGTCCACAACTTTTTTAGATGGGGTGCTATATATTGGTTTAACCCGATCTCTCAAAGGTGAGGAATCGCTTAAAAAAATATCGGATTCGGATTCTGATCTTCACCAAAATTGCATCAATTCTTCCTTGTCACACAACCAATGTGTCCACCAATTTTAGTCGGAATGTGTCAACAACTTTTTGAGATATGCTGCACACAAACAGTCAGACAGAGGTGAAAAATAACCTCCTTCCACCTTCGGTGGTGGGGTAATTATACCTCATTAAGCCTTGGTCCTGTAAAGAATGCCAAGTTTTTTTTGTTTGTTTGTTTTTTAACCGGGAGGATTATTTGTCTGCTTGTAACTGTCTTTTTTACAATTGCCAAACGTGACTGTATCCTCTACTTTTCTTGAGAAGTAATGACGAAGTATGTCTTTGTATCCATTTTGTACTCATTTTGGTGGTTAAGTTTCTTCTTGGGCCATCACTAGCTTATCTCTGTGGACCTCCTTCATTTCCGTTTTTGTTTTTTTTATCATCTTGCAAAAGACTGAAGGTGTAAAATTAGTTATTTGGTCTTTCATTCCCCATCTTTTCTTTCTTCTTTGGGACAAATATTTTCCTGTATACATTGTGAATGTCGATTGCATCGACCCTTGTGTTGTTAACCATTTACATCTTGGTGTACATTTTTGATGTTACCTGTGTTAATTGTTTGTATTCCATGCGGTTGATTTCTTCACCCTACCACCTCCTCCTTCATCTTCTGCTCACCTTGCCTCTTTCTTTCTTCCCATCCTGCCAAGTTGTTTTTATGCCTCTGCACTCGAAGGCCAGAGGCATTATGTTTTTGGGTTGGCCATCCAGCAGTGTGGCTAGCTGTCCATGCGTCGGTTCCGTTATCGGTTTGTTGTTGCTACTACAACTTGTGAACTACTTAAGAAACTTCATCCAAACTTGGCACAAGTATAGAATGTAACACAAAGATTAACTGATTACATTTTGGGTTCAACAGATCAAAGGTCATTGTGCCCTTTGAAAGTCATTTGCAGCCGATAACTTCATTTATAAACATCTGTTTATGTTCTATTTATCTCTTGTATGTCTCTTGTTGGTTCACGAGTCAGTAAGTGACCACTATATTCGTTATGGGTGTGTGTCTGTCTGTCTGTCTGTCTGTCTGTCTGTCTGTCTGTCTGTCCCGAGCATAGCTCCGTGGGTTTTGATCCGATCTTGATAAAATTTGGGTGCGAGGTTTGTATCATCATCTAGTTGTGTTTTCTGGAGAATGGGCGTGCTGCGCCCAAAAAACGTGTGTTTTTAGGGGGTAGCCGGTTTCAAGTTACATCTTCTCCAAGGAGGTTTGTCGAATCTGGCAGGGGTTTCGGTATTTGGTTAGCCCAATGGCACCTGCATAGCCCCAAAGAGCTCGATTTTTCATTTTCGTCCCAAGGTCACAAGGTCACGAACTTAGAAAATGTCAATAAAAATCAATAAATTGGGCATCGAGCTCCTAGGATTTTCAACTGTTTCGAATGAAAGTTGGTATGCAAGTAGTGCTCGTCGAGTACTACAACTTTCATCATTTACGTTTTTCCGATTCCCGCCAGTTTGCCCGTGGCGTCCCCTCGAAGGTCAAAAAATAAAAAAAGGCAAACCGTGTACATTGCTCATGAACCATCGCCGTCTCCAGACTTATCTTTAATTTTTCCTGCAACTTTTAATTGAGATCGAACATACGTGGGTTGACATTTTAACTTATGTGTGTGTGTGTGTATATATATATATATATATATATATATATATATATATATATATATATATATATATATATATATATATATATATATATATATATATATATATATATATATATATATATATATATATATATATATATATATATATATATATATTTCCCCCAATTAACTTGAGTGCACTTGAGGGATGTTTTGTTTCATTCCTGTTTTTCTTTTTTTTTCTCCCTATCCTATTCGTTCATCCCTTTACTTGTCCACATGTCCCACTGCCCCATTACTTCAGCATTTTTGCTTCCACCGTGTCACCTGCACTCTTACACAAGTTGAGGCTTTCTATATAAAAATGAGATATTTCAGAATGGCAAACATGTCATCTGATGGACATTATTCACAGCACAAAATGAGTGAGAGAGGGAACTTGTTTGCATCGCAGGAAAGCTCGTCAGAAGTTGCCAAGCACCGGCATATCCTCGCTTTGTTTGCCGATCAACCTGGTGCACCTCTTGGTATCCACCAGTTGGTCACGCTCGGAAGAAGCTCTGGAAAGAAGGCTGGTGACTGGTATGGGCCAGCCATCGTCGCACACATTTTCAGGTAATTAGCTTGTAAGATCCATTGCTTCGTTGATGGGAACACTAATGTTTGTGGCGATGGCTAATCTATGCAGCAAGAATAACAAACGATTCCTGGGACATCCCGTGCTCCATGCAGGGATAACCAGCATCGCGAGTTGGCGTTTACAGTTTTTCCACACGTGCACATGAACCCACAGATGAGCGTTTTCCTTTATTTTGTTACTTTTTGTTGTTGTTGCATCACAAACCTACCTGTGAGTTCCCTGAATCCACCGTGGGTTAAATCTGTGAATGCGTTCTCAAGTCGCAGCACAACAAACAGAAGACAGATGCGACTCCTTTTTATAATAGATTTTTCTGTACATGAGAGGAATTTTTGACGTCACTTGCCGCCTCTCTTTCGTGAAGCACCATGTCGCATCAGGTCTGCCACCCTTCACATATGGAGAACACAGTGTGGCGGGGAAGAGAGGAATTTGGCTGTTTTTGCTTATGTAATAAATCAATGGTAAAGTGTTTTTCCCCACAGGTTTTCAGTGAAAGTAAATAAAGACGAACTTTCATCCATTACAAAATTTCTGAATAAATTATTGAAATATCAGCTGCTTTTTTTGTTCGTATCCTTTTCTCACCTGTGTTGCAAGTGGAGCGACCTGCTCTGTGACGTGTACAATCAGAAATAGTGTTTAATAGGGCAACATATTACTGCTATGTGAGTAAATTGGAAATGTTGGAAAAAAAATAGGAAAAGTATTGAATACAGCAAGTGTTCTCTGAATTTCATCGATATGAGAAATGGGATTGAATTACTGGCAATTATGAGAAGTTTAGAAGAGATGAAGGAAGAAAAGTTTTTGTTTTAATGTAAATTAAAACTGATTCAACGATATCATATTGTTTGAAACCGACCCATCTATCCTCACCTTACTCAACTATATCATATTGTTTGAAACCAACCCATCTATCCTCACCTTACTCAACTATATCATATTGTTTGAAACCAACCCATCTATTCTCACCTTACTCAACTATATCATATTGTTTGAAACCAACCCATCTATCCTCACCTTACTCAACGATATCATATTGTTTGAAACCAACCCATCTATCCTCACCTTACTCAACTATACCATACTGTTTGAAACCGACCCATCTATCCTCACCTTACTCAACTATATCATATTGTTTGAAACCAGCCCATCTATCCTCACCTTACTCAACTATATCATATTGTTTGAAACCAACCCATCTATCCTCACCTTACTCAACTATATCATATTGTTTGAAACCGACCCATCTATCCTCACCTTACTCAACTATATCATATTGTTTGAAACCGACCCATCTATCCTCACCTTACTCAACTATATCATATTGTTTG